>NC_142016.1:24050381-24262881 GCF_049901735.1 Notechis scutatus | reverse complement strand
ACTTGAAGCTTCTGCTGTGCCAAAATCTAATTGGAGAGCATGATTGATGACTCTTGGCTATGGACGTGTTTCGTTGGATGATACACCCAGAGGGGTGGGGGTTAGTGGGGAAAACAGGATCAAGGGTGACAGTGAATTACGTATCTCAGAGTTGGTTACACCCAGGTTAGTGCAGGACGCAGAATGTTAACTTCAAATAAATCCTCCTTAGTTTTGGGGGTGTGGCTGATTTAATTGGAATAACTGCCGGAATTATTTGCACCAAGACAAATTCTCTGTGTGTCCAATCACACTTGGCCAATAAAGAATTCTGTTCTATTCTATTTTTCTGTGCAAAGGGAAATACAACTGCAACTGGGCTGAGTGGTTATTTTTTTATTAAAAATCTTTCCAAGGACAGTTAAAATTGAAATGTCAAGAGGGTGTCATTCATTTACACTGAGAATTTCCCTTCAGGGAATTGCAGGTTTTCAATCGCCTTCTTTTTTCAGTTCAATTTCACGCACACATTCCATACACTGTTTTGAGAATAGAATAGCACAGAATGGAATAGAATTCTTTATTGGCCAAGTGTGATTGGACACACAAGGAATTTGTCTTGGTGCAAATGTTCTCAGTGTAAATAAAAGAAAAGATGCATTCATCAAGAGTCAAGAATCATTCAGGTACAACACTTAGTAAGTCACAGGGTACATTAAACAATCAAATCAAATCCTACTAGGAAACAGTCCATATAAATCGTAAGGATACAAGCAACGAAGTTACATTCATACAGTCATCTTGGCATGAAGTGGGAGGGGATGGGTGATAAGGAGTGGGGTGAGAAGATTAATAGTAATAGTAGTGCAGACTTTGTAAATAGTTGGACAGTGTTGAGGGAATTATTTGTTTAGCAGAGTGATGGCATTCAGGGGAAAAAACTGTCCTTGTGTCTAGTTGTTCTGGTGTGCAGGGCTCTATAGCCTTTTTGAGGGTAGAAGTTGAAACAGCTTATGTCCGGGATGTGAGGGGTCTGTAGATATTTTCACAACCCTCTTTTTTGACTCATGCAGTATACAGGTCCTCCATGGAAGGCAGGTTGGTAGTAATTGTTTTTTCTGCAGTCCTAATTACTCTCTGAAGTCTGTGTCTGTCCTGTTGGGTTGCAGAACCAAACCAGATAGTTATAGAGGTGCAGAGGACAGACTCCATCATTCCTCTGTAGAACTGGACCAGCAGCTCCTTTTATTCCCTTTTAACAGCTATTTGCATATTCGCCTCGCTTCTGCGGGCGGAGAAAGGAAAGAAGTGGGGGGAGCGTTATTTTTTTAAAATTATATATATTATTTTTTTAACCCCTCCCTGCTCAGATCTGCGTCTGTCACGTGACTCTGGTCGCCGCTAGACTCGTGTGTCCAGGGGCGGGGGGGAATATTGCTCTGATAGACGTAAATAAATAAGAAATAAAATCTAATATCGACGGGGCAATTTTTGCCAGCGGGGGTTAAGCTGATTCCAAACCCGGGGGGAATTCCAGAAGGAAAGCGACAACAGAAAGAGATTTCTATTTTTTTTTAACCTCCCCCTTCCTTCCTTTCCCCCCCCCCGCGGGGTGGTATCGTCCGAACGTCGGGTTTTAAAAAGAACCCCTGGGCAACGCAACATTCCAAATCAGAACCTTGGAGAACCTGCGAACGTTCTCTCGGCCCTTTGCGAGGCGGTGCGCGCGCAGCCATGGCGGTCAAGATCAAGGTGGTTTATTGGTAAGGAAATTCCCGGGGAATTCCCGTGGGGCGGGGGCGCCTCTGCTGCAGCCTTTTGGGGAAGGGGCTGCCAGCCGGGCGGGGCCGGCAGAGCCGTTTGCATCCTTGCGGGATCTTTGGGGGGAAGGGTTCCCCCCCCCGCATTAATACAGAATAACAAAGTTGGAAGGGACCTTGGAGGTCTTCTAGTCCAACCCCACTGCTGAAGCAGGACACCCTATACGATTCGACACAAGGGGCTCCCTTCCTAGGGCGGTTTGCAGGTTTAATGGGTGGCGTTTTATAGCCGTGGGAATCTTGCTGTCTTTTTTTATTCATTTATTCCCGTGCAAATTTCTTTTTTCTTTTTAAATGAATGGAATGGGAAAAGGGGGGGGCTCCGGATTGCGGGGAAAGGTTGCTGTTGCCTGGGGAAATGAATAACTCTGCAGCCTGGGGGTCAAAGCAAGCTGCGTCCTTCGGTCCCATTGCAGGCGATAATAAGGAGGGCGCATCGAGCCAGGCACGACGGCGGCTGGGTTAGGCCGTTGGAGCAATCAGCTACCTGGAATTTCGGAATTTTCAAACCTTTTATTGTCGGAGGACAACCGGTGTACAATGAGATTGGGCTGAGCCTCCCTTCGTGTGCACCCCCCCCCCAAAAAAAAACCCACAGTACAATTCACAGTGAGACAGAAAACCCCTAACCCAGTAGATCCTTAGTAACAAACACACAATTCTATTGTACCATATGAAGTTATTGCACGCTGTGTTGTTGTAAAGCTGGGATATCCAAACGTGGCAACTTTTAAGGCTTGTGGACTTCAACTCCCAGAATTCCCCAGCCAGCCATGCATGAAGACCCTCTTGTAAAGTTATTTTCCATTCAGGAGTCTGACAGCCCACGGATTTTTTTTATTTAAAAACCCTGTTCTTCGGCCTGTTTGTGTGGCTAGCCTGTGCTTCGATATCTCCTTCCCGATGATAGGAGAGTAAAGAGGGGAGGGGGTGGCAGGTCCCTGGATTGGTATCATGAAAGATGCCCTGCTTTAAAAAAAAAAAAAAGGATCTGTGAGGTTTGGGCTGAGCTGGTGAGAAGTGAAATCTTCCAACGTTTTCTTGAAGGTGAGATTTGCAAAAAAAATAATAAAAGTTGGCTTGTGTACATGCTGTTGAGTGCTTTTTTGGGGCGGAGGGGGGTGATTTTTAAACCATGGGTCATTGAGGCTGCCTTTTTGGGGATGGGAATGCATTAGGAATCACTCGGTGAGCGAGACGGGTCGAGTCAGGGTTCAGGAGATTGCCCTAATTAAACCATGAGCCTCGGGCCAAGCTTCAGAAAATGTATTAGGAGCAACATGTCGGCATTAATCTAAATGAAGCCAGCTCTGGCATATGTAATTTACAGTCCCCTGTTTCCCCCCTCCCTTCCGAGTATGTCATAAATCAAATTCTCCAATGAAGCAGGTGTTCACAGGCTGGGTGTCATCAATCACATTCTCCAATGAAGGATTTTTCCCGGGCAGAAGATCCGGTAGCCTAGCTACAATCTTTGTAAGATAAGGGTGGAATGCACCCTTATCTTTTAAACTGATGTACTGCTCCTTCAGATTCCCCCTCCCCTGTTCACGACAACTCAAAAACAGTTGACAGGTGGTCTCTTGACTAGGATAAAGAAATAAAATTAAAAATGCCTGTGTGTATTTAGGGCTAGGCTTGGACTGTGTACAGATAGTCCTCGACTTAATGACTGCAAGGGAGCCCAGAATTTCTGTCATTAAGAGAGACATTTGTTAGGTGAGTTTTGCCATATTTTATGACCTTTCTTGCCACCGTTGCTAAGTGAATCACTGCAGTTGATAAGTTAGTAATCTGGTTTCTGGATTTGTCAGTATAGGGATCTGATTATGCATAATAGAGAATTATGATGATGAGACAGCTTCTTGTGCTGTCAAATGGGAAGTAATGTGAATTTTTCCTTTTGTTTTGCTTCTAGTGGAGCCTGAGGCTACAAACCCAAGGTAGGTCAATTGTTTTTAATTGTGAGCTGCCTTGTCATGTGTATGAAATGGGCATCTATGTGCATGCATAAAGTAAAATACAATAAATGTATTCACTTAGCAAAGATACTTTGTGACTGATTGAAGAGCCCAGATAAGCGACTTGTCACATCTGGGAGTTCTATCTATCTTTTAATATGCATGTTTCAAATGAGCTTTAATTTCTCTGATAAACCATTTAGCTTTGATTTTTCTGAACTTTACAATTTTCTCCTTTTTTTCCTCTTGTAGTTTCAACAGCTCAAGAAGGAACTCGAAAAAGAGTTTCCGGGCAAGCTGGAAATTGTGAGTCTTTCCAGCCATTCGTAATTCCACCTTTCTTTTCTTCATGGGTAAATGAGATGACCGAAATGAGTAGATTTGGGGGTAAGAAGAAGGATTCTGTCATTTGGCTGGCCATTTTAAGTAATTTATCAACTGCACTTTAATTAAAGGTCTTGTCTCTGTAAAGACACATGACGCAAGTTGAAAAACTTGCTCTAAAAACGTATCTTTTACAGACCACTTCCATGTAGTAGAGTGAAAGTTGCTGAGGTTGAGAAACACTTGAGAAACACTGCAGGTAGTCCTTGATTTACAAAGTTTGTTCAGTGATCATTTGAAGTTACAATGGCACTGGAGGGGGTGGGGGGGGAAGGGACATGGCCCCTTTCCACACTTGACCGATGCCACACCCCCATGGTGACTTACATTTGGGGGCTTGACAATTGCATCCAGGTTAGATTCAGTCCATACGTAGAGTGCTGGAGAGGGATCTAGGTTCAAAGAGATCCCGGATGGAGAAAGAGGGTGCATGGCTTGCGTTTCAGCCTGTGGTGGTGGTGGTGAAGGGGTGATGTTGGTGTTTTGGTTCCATCTAGAGCGGCGAAGGGACTCCACAAGTCACAGGATGGTTTGAAGTGATGGTAGCTGGGAAGATGGTGCACTCCAAAAAGGTAAGCAGCTCAACAACAACAACACCTTTGCACTGAAGTCGACAAAGAACGACGAAGAACAAAGTTGCTGGGAGCTCAGCTGTGCAAGTTCTGATGGTTTATGAAATCAACTCTGGTTGATTGTGGTTAAACACAACACCCTGTCAAGCCTAAAGCTAAGTAAACCATAGTATGGCTTAGCAGGATGTCTGGATTCAGGGTTATTAAGCTAGGAGACAAGGTGCTGTCTGGAAGACAATCGGGGTTTTGTTTGCAGCTCTTTGAACTCTGGGGAGTTTGCGTAAAGTCCACCATGGGACGGGAACCATGGCTTCTTTGTGCCTACGAGCACGTGGGCGTGGAAGGAGCTGGGCTGTAACCCTGCTTTAACCTGTATTTAAAATACACAGGAAACCTTTCATTGTGGAAGAACTCTTGGGAGGGAGTCCTGAAATGATAGTTCAAGATGACAAGAATGGAATAGAATAACAAAGTTGGAAGGGACCTTGGAGGTCTTCTAGTCCAACCCCGCTTGTCCTGTCCTCAGGTGCTTTGGAGAATAGCTTGACTCCCTCTTCTTTCTGGGCAGCCCCTGAGATATTGGAAGACTGCTATCATGGTTGAGATTTCTTTCTTTTTCCTCACTTCTATACATAACTAATTTCTGTTGCATTGAGAACAATGCTTCCTCTCATTAGGAGAAAATCTAGTTACAAGCCTGGACAAATTTGCTTTCCCAGGAAGAGTATCTGAATCTGCCTGGAGGCACATGCTTTGAGCATGCCCTGCCATGAAAAGTCTTTGCTATTCTTAGAACTGTAGCAACTTCCTTGTGTTGGTTATGCAGCAGAACTGGAATCTTTCCTTCTTTTCTCCAGAACGGAGATGGCTTTGTGGACAACAATGCCAAACTCAACAAGATAATTGAGGCCATCAAAACAGCTTTGGCATGAGGACGGCTTTAGGCCATGGCTAGCAGCTCAAAATGCAAGAGGTAAAATCGGACTTAGTTTGAAGTTCCCTTTATTTCTCTTATATTCTGAAAGACCCGTGTCTAAAAAAAAAACACCTGCTGTAAAGAATGATGGGTCTGGGGCCTGTATAGGGATGACATCGCTCTTTACCTTCTCAAAAGGGTCCCAGTAAAATGTTGCTTTTTCCCAAATGGGAATGCACAAGCTCTTTTTAAAGAATTTATTACAGAAAATACCTCTCTAAAGGCTGGTCTGGAGGTGGATCTTTTATTAACATTGGCTTGGAGAATTTCTACAGATGGCTTTGTCTGTGTACTACAGATCTGAAGCCTAAAAAGGCTACCATGTTTTTTTAAAAATAGCTTCTATCCTGCCTCCTGCAAATAATCAAATGTGATTACTTTTAATGTTATTTACAGCTACAAATGTGATTACTTTTAATGTTATTTGCTAAAACAGCTACCATTAGCAATCCTTCATTCTAAAGAACCTTTTGTTCCAGGTAGTATTTATGAAATTTCGACCCATAGTCAGCGGTTTATGATTCAATTCATATAGAGTATTTTTAAGCCACTGTGAGTGGGGCTGTGCCACCCAAAAAACCTAACCATAGCTAGTCTATATCTAAAAATGGGGCACGCCTTACCAGCTAACCTGTGAAACGTGTTCAGATCTGCAGGAAACAAAAAAGTATTTTGCAGAAAGACATGGTGCTTTAGGGCAAACAATGGCTAACTTTTCCTTCCACATGCAGGATTTTAAAAACAATTTTCTCCTTTATTTGGTAGCTCAAGATAAAAATCTGTTTTGTTCATCTTGGCAAATCGCTCAATGACGGGAGCTGCTGAAATGTTGCCCGACACCTGGCAGTTCCCTGAAAACTCTCCGCTGGATGCCAACTTGATCAAGGCTGGATGGAAGAACTTGTGCTCTAACTCAGTGTTTGGGTGTGAATTAAGTCTGCAATTCCTAACGTATTTGTCTTCAGTTTTCATTGTGTGCTGCATGCAAATATGGCTTTCTTTGGGGTTATTTTTTTTTTAAAAAAAAATACTTGCATTATTGGCCAGTAATTTTGAGAAAGGATTACTGAAAAACAGGAAGAGTGGAAGATTGATCAAATATTTGCTTTCATCGTACACAAACACTTCCAATATATGACGGAACCCGATGTAAAAAAACCTCTGCCTCAAACTACAATTTTAGAATCCTAAAACAACTTGAAAATGTGCATTTTCTTTCTTTCCCACAGCTCCTATCTTCCCTCTTTCAGGATTGTGTGCTTTATACCCACTTCTGACTTATTTGCTCAAATATTGGCAAATGCACTGAACATTTAATAAAATGTTACTTCCAAGATGTTGCAACACGTGTGAAAGCACAAGACTCAATCTGCCCTTATGTCACAGTAACTCTTTAGATCTATTGGAGATTGATACATTACTTACTGACTGCATTTATATAATCACCTTTTCCCTTACAGAATTTTTTATTGGCCAAATGTGATTGGACACACAAGGAGTTTGTCTCCTGTGCAGAAGCTCTCGGTGTACACACATATAACAAAGTGATAACAATATACTTAGACTTATATACCGCTTTACAGCGCTTTTACAGCCCTCTCTAAGCGGTTTAGAGTCAGCATATTGCCCCCAACAATCTGGGTCCTCATTTTACTGACCCTGGAAGGATGGATAAGTCATAGAGCATAAATCATAGTTACAATAATTAATCATAAGATGCAAACAAGTGATAAATCATAAGATTACCAACAGGAGATAGCAGGAAGGATGAGAAAATATGAATGTCACACACACACACAGGACTTTGCTGCAATGGATATAAGGGTGAGGACTGGCCATAAATCACTTTGTAACAATGAACAGTTGCTAGCCAGTTTGGTCTAACTGTTAAGACAAGCTAGAAATTTATAAAAGTCCATTAAATGACTTTGGACCCATCACTCACCCTCAGCCCAAGCCACCACACAAGGTGGTGGTTGTGGGGAAAATATGAAGAGGAAGCAGCAGCAGATACATTTGCTGCCTTAAATTATTAAAAAAAAAAAGGAATATATCAAATAATGGCTGTAATTATAGCACTACCAGTATATGTAGTCCTCAACCTGTGACCACAATGGACCCCAAAGTTTACACTGCTAAAAGCAAGATCGTTAAGGGAGTTTTGCCCCATTTTACAACCTTTGTTGATAAAGTTGTTAAGTGAATCACTGCAGTTCAGTCACAAGATTAAGAGAATGAACCTTTGAATTGGCTTGTCATAAGGACGCAAAAGGGAATCACGTGACCCCTTTCCTACCGTCATAAGTTTGAGTCAGTTGCCAAGCATCTAAAATGTTGATCATATGACCATGAGGATGCCGCAAACGGTCGTAAGTATGAAAAATAGTCCTAAGTCCCTTTTTCCCCCACTTTGGATGGTCACTAAACGAACTTTTCTAAGTTGAGGACCACTTGTATATATATATGTCCATATATCTATATATATGAGAGAGAGACAGATATGAGATCGAGGACAGAGAGAGATCAAGAAATTCCCCTCAGAAAGGATCCGTAACGTCTCCGAGCGGGAACCTTCGGCGCCCCCTTCCCGCGGGGTTTCAGGGGTATCCTGCGAAGCCAGATTTGTAAATCCTCTATTTATCCCCGGGATGCCTCATCCCAGCCACCGTGGAGCCGAGAACCACGGCTTGCGACGACGCCAAATCCTCCCGGGCTCGTGAAAGAGCCGAACGAGGCGACGTGAAGGCCGCGGGTCCAAGATGGCGGTTTGCGCTCCATGTTCACCTCAGCTGACCCTCCCCCTTCCTCTCCGCTCCCGCCTCCTTCTCCAGCCGCGGTGCATGACGGTTAAAAAGCCTGGCCCTGGAACCCGCCATTTTCTGTGGGGGCAGGCGGGAAAGGCGGGAAGTCGGCGAGGAGGCAGCGCGAGCGCGGCCGCGACACGACCCAACGGCGCCCACGGTCGCAGAAGCGCGAGGCGGACGAGCTGAGGTAAGCCCCACCGCCGCCTTTTCCGTTAGCCTCCTTTCGATGGCGGGTGTGTGAGGGGGGCAACGGGGGAAAAAAGGGGGTCGCATTACAAACTTGAGGTCGTTTTGAGGCGATGCGTTTCATCTTCCTGCCCCCCCACACACACCCGTAGAGCTTAAATCCCGCCTTCCGTGTGCTTCCCCCAGCGATTGGTCGAAAGGGCGATGATTACGGTCGCGTTCGTGATAGGTTGGAAAGGTGGAGGCTGATTGGCGCCCAGTCGGTGTCAGTCTGCCTGGAGCCTTTGAAGCTATCCCGCCGGGCCCCCCCCTCCTCTTGCTCTTTAGCGAGCCCGGGCTAGAAGGCGATTGGGTGGCGGCGCGCTGGCCACTGGGAAAGAAAAGCTTCGCGGCGTACGTGCGTTGCGGGGGAGGCGGAGGTATGGCTGGTGTTCCTAACGTTCCGAACAGCCAATGGGAAGAAACGGTTTCCGCAAGGGCTTCTGGGGCGCGGAGTCTTCTCTCGTCTCGCGCAACCCAGACGGCTCACTGCAGGTTTCACTTCAACTCCCAGAATTCTAAGCCGCATATTCGGGACAGGAGCTTCTAAGTAGGAATTCTGGGAGTTGAAGTCCGGTGGGCCCTGACAGACCCAGGATAGTCATATCTTTAATTATTTCTAGATGTTAATTATGAGGCTGCCCAGTTTTTTGTTTTCTTCCTCGTTTTTGTTCCTGGGCTCTGATCCTACCTTAATCTCTCTCTCATTTATTACAAGGAACTCTTTTTCACTTTTAATGATTTATTTTTTTAAAAAAAAAGCTTTTTTGCGGCCTCTTCATCAAAAGTTGCCATGTGACAAGAAAACACGGGTCCAAAGCTGTATTTTTATGTCTAGTTTTTTTTTTTTTGCAAATATTTAAGATTTTCCTTGTGCTGCAAATGTAGTACCTGCCAGTACGTCAAATTCCTATCTTTACAGGTAGTCCTCGACTTATGACCGCAACGGAGCCCCACGTTTTTGTTGTTAAGGGAGACATTAAGTGCTAAGTGAGTTTTGCCCCGTTTTGCGACCTTTCTTGCCCATGGTCGTTAAGTGAATCGCTGCCGTTGATAAGTTAGTAACCTGGTTGTTAAGTGAATCTGGCCTCCCCCGCCTGTGACTTTGCTTGTCAGAAGGTCTCAAATGGGGGTCACTGCGACTCATAAATATCAAGTCAGTTGCCAAGCATCTTCATTTTGATCATGAGATTAAAGGTCGTAACTCTGAAAAACAGTCAACTTCTTTCAGTGCCATTGCAGTTTTGAACAGTCACTAAACAAACTGTTGTAAGTCGAGGACTACCTGCATTTACTGCATGTTTGGTGCCACTTCAATTAGAACAAATGGCTTATGGCCTTAGTGAAACTCTCCCCCCACACATACACCCAATGGAAAAAATAAGACAAACTAATCAGACTAAACAGATCCAGCACCATTTTTTTAAAAAAAATAATTTTTATTAAACAAATTTTCTTATATACAACAAGAAAGGAACAAATGGAAATGACGCAGCAACATTTTTTTAAAACCTCAGAACAAACACGGCCTCAAGAAGATCATTCTTCTCAGAAATATGAAAGTTAAGATATAATTAATGGATTAATTAAGGACGTTGAAGGATAATAGATGTTTTTTAATAGAAACAACTAAGCAAAGAAGAAAGATAAAGAGTGATATTAAGTACAATAAGGACAAGATAAGATTAGAGAATAACACCAAGTAATATGACTATAAACACTAACTGTATTGGACAAGATTTTTGTATCCAGACGACACGTCAAATGGAAGAAGATATGTTTGTAATAAAATATACATATACATACATACATACATACATACATACATACATACATACATTTGTTTTTGTAGATTTTCACGGGTACAGGTATGTAGGTCTAGGTGTGTTCGGGTCTTTTCCCGTATAAGATTAAGAGTATCTTGGCGACATTTCGGCGAGGTCCCACTCGCCATCCTCAGGCTGGTGCTTTCAGCTTCATGCCAGTGCAAGCAGTGTGTCACAGACCCGAACACACAGCTTTGTTCAGGTATTTTCCCACATCATTATAGTTCTTAGTTTTTTAAAGTTGTAGGCTAGCCCCAAATTTAAAACAGAAACGGCCTGTGAAAGTCTGACTCACAGACGAACACTATAGTCAGAAGCCTGATGATGGCAGATGAGATTCTGCCAAAACGCCGCTACAATTTTAAAAGTACAACTATAATGACGTGAAAATACCCAACAAAGCTGAATACCATATGTATATGTATATATATGATCATTCTTCTCCAAAACTGCTTTGAAACATCCAGGTTTTTTTTTTAACTGTAGTTTTAAATGTAGTCCATGAGATCCGATGGATCCTACTCAGATCCAAGGACTGTAGGCATGACAACATTTTTTGCTGGTTTCTGATTTCCAGCAAAAACAACAATAATATCCATTGGATAAAATTGATCCATTTAACAACTGCTAGGATAAGAGGAGAGGTAAGCCCTCTCTTGCAGTGTCCAAAAATATCACTTTTTTCCTGAAGTTGTGTGATTTGTAGACAGGGGAAAAAATATGGGGTCTTTTATATTAGTTTACAGAGGAAACTCCTGAAGTAATACAACTATGTTGGAATAAAGAGAGTATTTCAAGAAACTCACACTGTCCACAAACTTTGGTTGCCAAAGTAGGAAAGTTATTTTTTGAAACATTGGAAAGTTTTTTCCCCCACCACCATCACTCTGCTAAACAAATAATTGCCTCAACACTGTTCAACTATTTACAAAGTCTGCACTACTATTACTATTAATCTTCTCATCCCACTCCTTATCACCCATCCCCTCCCACTTCCTGCCAAGATGAATGTGACTTTGTTGCTTGTATCCTTACAGTTTTTTAAATTATTATTTTATTGACTGTTTACTAGTATGATTTGATAGGCCCTAGCTTATAATGTTTCCTAGTATGATTTATAGTACCCTATGACTATTTCTAAGTATTATGCCTATGATTCTTGACGTATGTATCTTGAGAGCATATGCACCAAAACAAGTTCTTTGTGTGTCCAGTCACACTTGGCCAATAAAGAATTCTATTATTTTTTTCTTTTCTCTCATTTTATTCTATTTATAAATATATTTTTGTAAGCAGACTGTTTTCCAAGAAAGCGAGTTGATTTTTGTAAATCAAGATAAATATTTGAAAACTGTCTGCGGGCTTCTTAGTGTATTGTTTTAAAACAAGAACATGTTGGAAGAGTGCTAATGTCTTGTAATGAAGGACCCTCTCTTTTTGTTAGCAGACGTCTTGCATCCTGAGAAACTTCCAGAATGGCCCGTACCAAGCAGACTGCCCGTAAATCCACTGGTGGGAAAGCGCCACGAAAGCAGCTGGCCACAAAAGCTGCTCGAAAAAGCGCACCGTCGACCGGTGGAGTGAAAAAACCTCACCGTTACAGGTATTTGGATTAAGGCTTTTGGTGGAATTGGGGAGTGGGTTGCAACCCAACCAGGACCCCTTCTCACCTCCAGAATTATTGGTCCATTGGGGAAGTTTGCATGTCTGTTAATAACTTTTCTGTGGACATCCCAAAAGTGCTTTTTTTTTCAGGAGACAATTGGACTTTCTTGTTGTTTTCTTTGGAAGACATTTCGCTTCTCATCCAAGAAGCTTCTTCGGCTCTGACAGGATGATGGGGAATGGAAGGATTGATGCTCCTTGCAGGCAGCTGGTCAGAGCTGAAGAAGCTTCCTGGATGAAACGTCTTCCAAAGAAAACAACCAGAAAGTCCAGTGGCCTCCTGATAAAAAGCACTTTTGGGATACAGACTTTTCCTGTGGAAAGAACATTTCTGATTCTCAAGGGATCCTGGGAGTTGCTTGCGGGAGGTGAGCCGTGTTAAACTTACTTCCAAATCATCCCACCCAGGCCTGGCACTGTGGCCCTGCGAGAAATCCGGCGGTACCAAAAATCCACAGAGTTGCTGATCCGGAAGCTGCCCTTCCAGCGCCTGGTCCGTGAAATTGCTCAAGATTTCAAGACAGACCTGCGGTTCCAGAGTGCCGCCATTGGGGCTTTGCAGGTCGGGGTGTGTGTGTGTGTGTGTGTTTGTGTCCTTAAAATCTCTTTTCTCCCTGCTTTAAGGTGCAGTTAGAGAAGTCTTCCGCTGACAGCCAAAACTATCTCAAAAGCATTAGGCCCTCATCTGCTGCAGGGCTGCACCCGCTAATACTACCAGTGCTAATCACCTGGCACATAAGCTTCTGCCATTTCGTGGGCTTTCTTCTGTAATGAGAGGCCTCTGGAATTCTGCAGGGTTTTTCCTTCCTCTGCCACACTAAGACTGGGAAAGTCCAGAGCCTGGAAAGCGTTTTTTTGAATCTATATATATATATTCAAATATATGTATGGTATTCGGCTTTGTCTGGGTATTTTCCCACGTCATTGTAGTTGTGCTTTTAAAGTTGTAGCAACGTTTCGGCAGAATCTCATCTGCCATCATCAGGCTTCTGTATTGTGTTCGTCTATTCAAATGTATGTATGTATGTATACATATATATATATGAAAGCGAAATACCCCTCATGCATCATCACAAAATCTCCAGAACCATAAAGCCTACAAACTTGAAATTTGGCACATAGGTTCCTCTTGGCTTCTAGGGGCTCACTAGGAAAGGATTTTTCAAAATGACCATCAGAGCATCAGTATTTTGTATATTATTATTATTAACACACTCTGATGCTAAGGAGTTCTACTCCTCCTCTCCACCTGGAAAGAAATCTCTTCCAAATGCAAAACGCAAGCAGAGGAGAGAATTTCAGTATTAGTTTCACAGCACTAAGCAGCTTTAGGACAGAACAGTTGAGCTAAGCCACGCCCAGGCTCCTTGCTGTCTCCTTGCTCACACAGCAAATACTGCTTCAGTTTCCAAACAGCCCTCAACGCTCTCACACACTGGCAGGACGCTAGCCAGAGGAATCCCGATGGATGCCGGTAGGCAGAGGCACAATTTTTTCCCCTTATTTTCCTCTCCAAAAACTAAGCCCCACCACACAGTTTTGTAGCGAAGCACACGGGTATCGAGCCAGTAAATTGATAACGCTTGGGGTGGGGAGGGGAGGGGAGGACCTTTCCTTCTTTGACATTGGCGGTATCGAAAGGGCAACAATTGCCAAAATCGAGTAGCCACCGTATGGATGTGACCCGGGGGGGGCGGGGTGGGGGCAAGGAAAAGCCCGAAGGTTACGGCAAAGTGGAATTCCCAACTCCATCCCGACTTAGATCGTGTAACAACAACCAGCCCCCTTTTTCTAACGGTGCCTTTCTGTATCCTTTAGGAAGCCAGCGAGGCCTACCTGGTGGGCCTGTTTGAGGACACCAACCTGTGTGCCATCCATGCCAAGAGGGTCACGATCATGCCCAAAGACATACAGTTGGCTCGCCGCATCCGCGGTGAACGGGCTTAAGTTCCGCTCCCCCTTCCGACCCTTAAACCCACCCGCCCCCCCCCCCATTTCTTGGCAGCCCCCACCCTGCTCGTGTATTAGAATACACTCCAGGTTTTTCTTTCCTCTCCCTCCCTCCCTCTCCTACTCCTGTTTGTAGTAGCTAGGACCTGTGAGGAAACTTGTTAGATAATCTATCATAGTAGCTCTCCGGAGGTTGGAGGAGACCTGATTGCTGTTCATCATGTACGAGCAAAAACAAAAAAAAAGGAAACCTTTGAAATCTGCAAGACGTCTGGATAATGTTTTTTTTTTTTTTTTTTTCTTTTGGGGGAGTAAAACTTTTTTGTTTCAGAATTGCAAAAAAAAAAAAAAAAAGGAAAAAAAAGCGGGGGGACATTTTTGAAATGATCCGGTTTTATATACAAAACTTTAAAAAAAAAACAATATAGTCGTAGGCGTTTTTCAGCGATATAAAAAGAGTTTTTTGGGTCTTGCGTTTGTAAAAGTGTTTTTGCAAAACACTACACACTTCTGTTTACCGTGTGGAGTTTTTTTTTTTCTTTTTTTCTTCTTTGTATTTAGACAAGGAGTGCTTTCTTTAATTTCCCCTTTTCCATTTGTCTTGTGTCTGTGACTCTTAACCTTTGTATCTATAGGGAACCACCTTGAGACTCTAAGGAAACAAAATAAATGTTGAATGAAAACAATCTGGCTTCTTTCCTTTCGCCTTAACAAAAGAATACTTTTTTTTTTTTCAGACAGACAGAGCTTTGCTGGTTGGTGAAGCTCTTCAACCAAATGGAATAGGAAATAATATAATAATAATATGGAATAACAGAATAGATGGAAGTTTGGAATAACAGAGTTGGAAGGGGCCTTGTAGGTCATCTAGTCCAACCCCCCACCCAAGCAGGAGACCCTACACCATTTCTGACAAAGGGCAGTCCAATCTCTTCTTGAAAGCCTCAAGTGATGAAGCTCCCACAATTTCTAAAGGACAGCTGTTCCCTTGGTTGATTGTCCTCACTGTCAAAAAGTTTATCCTTATTTCCAGGTTGAATCTCTCCTTGATCAGTTTCCACCCATTATTCCTTGTCTGGCTTTAAGGGGCTTTGGAGAATAGTTTGACCCCCTTCCTCCTCTCTGGGGCAGCTCCTCAAATATTGGAAGACTGCTATCATGTCTCCCCTGGTCCTTCTCTACTAGATTAGCCAGGCCTGGTTCCTGCAACCGTTCTTCGTATACCTTAGTCTCCAGTCTCCTCATCATCCTGGTTGCTCTTCTCTGCCCTTTTTCTAGAGTCTCAACATCTTTTTTATAGTGTGGTGACCACAACTGAATGCACTACTCTAGGTGTGGTCTTACTAAGGGTTTATAGAGTGGTATTAGTACCTCCCTTGATCTCGATTGTATCCCTCTGTTAATGCAGCTTAGGATTGGATTGGCTTTTTTGGTTGCCACTACACACTGCTGGCTCCTATCTAGTTGTGTCATTCATAAAGCAATTTTGAATAGAAACCTTGATAGCTTGTACAGCAATCCTGTATATCTTTATATTATTCCCAAGCAGAAAAAAATGGGTTTTATATATATAAAATATATATAGAGAGAGGCTCCATAAGTACCAAAAAGGATGACTCCCAAACACATTATTTTAAGGAATAAGGTAGTGAGTTACAAGGCAGCCCACACTGACAAGTTCTGGCCTTACGTGTTGAGTACCAAACAAACTGAGTACAAAATTTACACGTCAAAATGCACTGAGTACCGAATTCAATGAGTTTCAACCAGGGGTGGGATTCTACCAGTTCGCACCTATTCGCTAGAACCGGTTGTTAACCTTCTAAGCAGTTGGGAGAAATTACTGGTCTAATCCTGTAAGGAAGGCAGGAAGGAAACATTCTGGTGTTGCTTACAGAAGCTGCCTCTCCGTTAACCCTTTTTACATTCTTGGCAGGACTAGACTTCCTGTCTCAGGAACTTCTCTGGAGTTTTTCCCCCCTCCTTTGCTGGTACTTTGCTTGTGTGGAGTGACCATTCAAAGTTACAGTGGCACTGAAAAAAGTGACTTATGACCCTTTTTCACACTTACGACGGTTGCAACATCCCCACAGTCACGAGAAGCCAGGCGAGGAGATGCCTGCCTCAATGTGAGTGATGTTGAGTTGGCCAATAACATGACCACCAAGCCACGCCCACCAACTAAGCCACACCCACACAACCGGTTGTTTAAAAAAATTGAATCCCACCCCTGGTTTCAACGCAATTGAGCACCAAGGTACCACTCTAAAGTTACAAAAGTTTTGTGGGGAAAAAAAAAAAGTCCCAACACCGAACTTCCTGTAAAATACCTTCTGATCAGCAGAGGGCGGTAGAGTCTCATTCAAATGTATGCAGAATGAGATTTTTATACACACAAAGTGGGACAAACTCAGCAATACTTGGCAAGCCCATCGTTTCTGGAATTAGAACAGAGTCCCCTTGGAGGTCAACTAGTCCAGCCCCCTGCTCAAGCAGGAGAACCTATTATACCATTTCAGACAAAGAGACTGCCCAGCCTCTGATTAAAAACCTCCAGTGATTGGAGCACCCACAATTTCTTAATTGGCAAGCTGTTCCGCTGGTTAATGACCCTGTTTGGTTTGCATCTTCATCTTTAACTCTTAACAGTTATTTATTTATTTTTTAATTTCAGCTTAGCTAGTGTAGTGGCTGCTCCATATTCCAGGACATGATATGCCCAACATTTTTCTCCCTCTTGATTTTGTTCTTAATGGAATAGAAGAATGAGTTGGAAGGGACCTTTGAGGTCTTCTAGTCTAACCCCCTGCTTTGGCAAGAAAGAAACCATATACCATTTCAGACAAATGGTTGTCCAATCTCTTCCTAAATATTTCCAGTGTTGGAGCATTTACAACTTCTGGAGGCAAGTAGTTCCAGTGGTGAATTGTTCTCACTGTCAGGAAATTCCTCCTTAATCCCAGGTTGCTTCTTTCCTTGATTAGTTTCCATCCGTTGCTTCTTGTCCTGCCCTCAGGTGCTTTGGAGAATAGCTTGACTCCCTCTTCTTTGGGGCAGCCCCTCAAATATTGGAAGACAGTTATGTCACCCCGTAGTCTTTCTTTTCATTAAACCAGACATACCCAGTTCCTGCAACAGTTTGCAGATTAACAGAGTTGGAAGAGACCTTACAGGTCATCTAGTCCAACCTCTCCCGCCCAAGCAGGAGACGCTACACCATTTAGACCTCCAGCCCCCTAATCTTTTTTTTTTTTTAACAACAAACACAAAACAACAAATAAAACCTTCTTTTCAATTGTACAGTGTGTCGGTTGGTACATTTCTCTTGTGCATAATATCAACATTCTTTCCCTCTTAAGTTTAGATTAAAATTCATATAAATCAGCTATCCATATATGTTATTATTAAATCATCATCAGACTCAATCATCTTTGTTGCTCTTCTCTGCATTCTTTCCAGAGCCTCAACCTCTTTTTTACATCTCTCCGAGTTCTTCCTTATGCTGTTATTTATACTTGTGAAATATATTTTTTTTCCCATAATTTGGAGCTGGGGAGCTATAACGCCTCTGGATTCATCAAGAGATCTCAAGAGTTCCCCAAGAAGCCAAGGAAGGACACAGGAGCCCAGGATTCAGTCGTGTGGGTAGTCCTCGACTTTAATGCCCGTTGGTTTAGTGACCGTTTGAAATTGGCAACATCACCGGGGAAAAAAGAGGACTCGCGATCGGTTTTCCCTCTTAGCGGTCTTTGCAAGCTTCGCGTGTAGATCAAAATCTGGGCACCCAGTTGTGTTCAGATTTAGGACAGTTGTGGCTTCCCCGGGGGGGTCCCATGATCACCAGTTGCAACCTTCCCGGCTGGCTTACCGGCAAAAGTCTATGGGAGAAGCCCTATTTGCTTAACGACAGCATGGTTTGCTTAACGAAGGCGGCAAAAGGGTGGTAACGTGGGGCAGAACTCAACAAAGGCCTTTTGTGATGACCCGGGGCGTGACACAAAAATAACATCACAAAAATAGAATAAAGTCCCTTTAATGTCTCCAGCTTGGGCCCCAATGTCCAATTATCCGCGGCTGGATATGAAACTCTTAAAGAAAACAGTTTACGGAGGGAGTAAATGCAGTCTGAACCCAAAGTAAAGTTAATTAGAAATAAAAAAAAACCCAACACAAACCACATTGACGGAATTATTACAGCAGGCAAGGATGATTAATTGCAGACTTCTGCCAGATAACACAGCAACCACAGTTGGGAAGAAGCCAAAACACAGATAGGCTCCGACAAGAATAATGCACGCTTTGCTTCCAGCAACTTTACCATGCGCAGTTTGTCCTTTTAAACAGTCCTCCCAGCTGCAGCCCATGAAGGAGATCAGGGCCCTTTCCTCCCCCGTAAGCCACACAACCCACTTTTCTCCCTTATCAGCTCCTCCCTGCGTGCCCTAGGATGAAGAGGGGATGGGCCTGGGTCTTCCTCTGAATGTCCATCCGGCCTGTGCCCTTCCCCAGTTTCCTCCACAACCACCGGAGCCACACTCCCACTCCCTGTCAGCTGTTCCATCTCTCCCTCGGAGTCAAGACTCCAACTGGGGCATGACACCTTTCTTAGCACCAGAAATTTGGCCGTAAGTCGAAGACTACCTGTACAGGGTCCAGTCTGTTCCTGTTTCCCCCCCCACCCCACCGCACCCCCTTCTTCCCCCATCCCTCCTTGGAACATTTCTGAAGGTATTAACAAGAGCTTGGAATTCCTGGAGGGATTTGCACACAGGGGAAGTTTTGTCCTGGCTGTGGTTTCTTCCCCCCACCACCCTCTTGCACCTTGGGGCTGGGGAGTTTGGAGAAATGGCCTCACTGAAAGGGTCAACTGTATACTTTGAGAACACAGAATCCTAGAGCTGGAAGGGAACCTCGGAGGTCTTCTAGTCCAACCCCTTACTCAGGCAGGAAACTATACCATTCCAGCCAAATGGTTGTCCAGTCTCTTCTTAAAAACCTCTAGTGTTGGGAGCACCCGCAATTTCTGGATTCAAGTTCTTCCACTGATGAAATGTCCTTGTTTTCAGGAAATTTCTCCTTCGTGGTTAAAAAATGGAGTAAAATGTTCATTTCATTGACTAAGCTGCAGAAAGGTCATTGGAAAGAAAGATAATTTGACCCAATACTGTACTTTTGGAATGGACCTTAATCATGACATGCTACCTCAAGAGTGATTTTTTAAAAAAAATCTCTTGACACAAGAAATATCTGTATCAAAAATATATCAAGGCAATGTGATTCTTCTTCAGGATTTCTTCCCCCCCCCTCCATATCAAAAGGGCTTCTCCCACATGCAAATGTGTATGTTTTTGCATGCAAGATTGTTTTGCTGCAATGCAAGTCTGTTCTTGCATGCACATTTGTTTTGGCCCAAATGCAAATATCTAAAAACCTCAGTCTCTCAAAAGCCTATGAGTCTCGGAAAGATTTCCTTCAATAAAGATATTATGATTGAATGAGTGAAATGTTTGTTTCCTCTTTATTTCTTTGTGCTTCCAGAGTCATGAAGGGTTATCTCTCAACCTTGGCAATTTGAAGATATGCAAACTTCAACTCTAGGAATTCTCCAGCTATCTCTCAGAAATTGGGAGCAGGATAAGGCAGGGGCTACTTGGCCGGAGGACAATTAGTAACGTAATTATTCGACCAGTCTCCAGAAGATAAGACATCATTTGGAGGTGAATTGAGAAGATTCAGCTTGCGGTGGCAAATCTGCTTCCAAATTAGCTATTTCCTTGTGAAATTGTTAATGCAATGAGCTTCTTTGCATCTCCAACCAAACACAGAAGAGCAACAAAAATGATTAGGGGACCAGAGGCAAAAATGAACAGTTGCTAGAACTGGGTATGTTCTAGGGAAAAGAAAGACTAGGGTGACATGAAAGCAGTCTTCCAATATCTCAGGGGCTGCCCCCAAAGAAGAGGGAGTCAAGCTATTCTCCAAAGCACCAGAAGGCAGGACAAGAAGCAACTGATGGAAACATGGAAACGAATCAAGGAGAGAAACAACTAAGGAGACATTTCCTGATAGGTAATTTAATAATAGATAATTTCCTGAAGGATTTCTTTAAAAAAAAGAACATTCTGCAAATTAGCTTTTGCTCAATTCTTTGAATTTGGCAAGTATGGATTTTGCAGGACAAAACAGAAGACAGAAACTTGAATTTTCCCACTGTTTCCACTCAAAGGATCTCTAGCATCCTATATTGGGTTTCTTGGAGGGAAAATAAACCAGCGCCTTCTACGGCTTCTCAAAATCTGTGGATTCCTGCAAGATTAGAAACCAGGCAGTTTCCCTTCTCTGCTCCAGGGTAAACACAACACATCTATCTATCTATCTCCCTTATTTGAATGATCAAGATGTCCCCTTAAACTGGCATTTGTTCCAAACTCTTGTTTTTCCCCTCCGAGTTTTCTGCAGGAGAGAAGAGAGGTGTTAATTGGGCTCCTGCCCCTGGGGTTGAGTGAATGAGAATGCCTGTTTGTAATCTCAAATTAACTCCATTTCCATACTGACTGTGTTGATTCTAATTAACCAACAAGGAAGAAAGGCTCCCCGGTGAAATGGAAAGAGGAAAGCACAGCAAAGAGTAATAAATTAATTGCAGCATACAAAACTCCGGGTGTTTCCGGAGTCACTTTGGACGAGCTAATCCCCCAGCCTATTGTTTCTGCCAGGGACTGTCAAAATGTTGGTTTAATTTTTATTCAAACCCAGCATCATCGCACGTTGGGTAAGAGATTGATAACTGTTTAAAAAAAAAAAAGGAATATTTTTTGTGGCATCTTGAGGATTGTATTCTTAGAAACAGAGGAGTTGAAATTGTCCTCTGTAATTAAACAATGTTTGGTTAGGCAGTTTAGCAGGGGTTTGGATTGTTCCTTGAAATCGACCAAGTATAGATTTGAATTATACTGGATTTGAGAGTTAACCAATCCTGTTATTTTATTGATTGTGGCTTTACTACTGGTAGTTGTGTGAACCTGGTATCTGTGGTTTGTCAAACACAATTTATGGTTTAGCATAATTATTTGGTGAATAAAATGTAGTTTAGCAAATGGTTTTACAGCTTAGCATAGGGTAAGAATCAGACAACTATCTATCACCTAGAATAGAATAGAATAGAAAATGAATAGAATAGAAAATAGAAAACAATAGAATAGGATAGGATAGGATAGGATAGGATAGAATAGAATAGAATAGAATAGGATAGGATAGGATAGGATAGGATAGGATAGGATAGGATAGAATAGGATAGAATAGAATAGAAATGTAGATGGAATTGCTTGGGACATTGTTTCTTTGAACACGATTGCTTCAATCTACAATCCAGCTGTACTGTACTACAATCCAACATTAAACTTCCGATAGAAGATAATTCCACTGTGGGGTCCTTGGTGCTCTTTGAACTTAGTTCTTTGCTCACAGACATTTCATTACCCAGCTAGGTAACATTGTCAGTGCTAGTGAATGTTGAGTTTGCTACCTCCTTATAAACAGTAGCTTGCCCTGCCAGTCTTGGTGTCCGTGTTCCAGAAAACCTCCACTCCAACAAATAACTCTGAGATGGACATCGTCTCCAAAGTTTTTTTTTATTAGAGTAATAAACTGGCACATCTGGGAAATCCCAAATCTGAAAATTCTGGGTTTCCTTGCAATAAGTAAAAAATTACAAATCCACCCCCTGCACCCATCATGGCATCACATGCCCCAATCACCATCCGTCCCAACTTGAGACGTCCTCTCACCCAGGTGCAGAGATAACATGACCTTGACTTAGAAGAAGAATGCTATTATGTCTAACCACATACGCTCCAAGAAATTCCCCCCTCCCATTTTCCCAGGCTCAAGAATGTGGCAGTGTGGAAGTGTCTGGTGCTAATATGGTTTCCAAAGCTGTGGAGGTATGCTTTTCTCCTCGGTTCCTTGATTGGGGTATTGTTTTTGGCTACATTATTTGTCTGGTGTCAATCCCTGCTTATCTAGATGTGCCTTGGTAGGAAGGATGTGTTCCGGCCCTCTTGTTTCCATCTTAGCTTTTTGCTGTCTCTTTTTGGACAGTGTGGAAAGGTGACCGATCTCTATGTGTCCACTGGTGGCTGACCATTAATCCCTTCGAGAGTAACCTGACTATACTCATGAGCAGTGGTCGCCAACCAGTGGGCTGGGGACTACTGGTGGTCTGTGAAAAAAATTTGGTGGTCCGCAGAGAAATGTTACCCCCAAAGCAATTAATCCAGGCTGCACAGGAACACAAGGCTGCACCACCCACATGGCCTGTGGGAACACAAGGCTTGCGTACCTTGCATTGTGAACAGCACGAGGTAGTGAGAGGAGGGGGGAAAGGGTGGGGGGGAACTTGCCCCACTCTCCCCACGTACCTGGCCTGGCCACCGGGCTGCTTCTTTCCGCTTCTTTCTTCTGTGTTTGGCTGCACGCAAGGAAAGCAGCGGAAGTCTTTCTTTCTCTCCCCCAAACTCTGCCAGAAATGAGTCTTTGGGACCCTGCAAGGCCTCCTGCTCTAAGATGCTGCGCTGGTGCGACAAGTTTCACAAAGACTCATTTCTGGCGGAGTTTGGGGGAGAGAAAGAAAGACTTCTGCTGCTTCTGCTGCTTTCCTTGCATGAAGCCAAAAGTCTCTCTTTCTCTCTCTCTCCCCCTGAGAAACGGAGCTGGAGACGGTATCCTGCAATCCAGAATAAAGAATGATCAATCGGTAGGAAAATGGGGTGGGGAAATTTTCCTACAGACTTTTGGGGGGATTTTCCCAGGGACTCTGGTCCACGGGATTTAAAATTATGAGTTTGGTGGTCCCTGGGGTCCAAAAGGTTGGCAACTTCTGCTCTAGGGCAACTTAACAGTGTTTTATTCTAATTACTCTTAACAGCGCTTTGTGCAATATGCTAAAGCCGTCCGAATGAGTTCAGGCACTTTTGCATGGAGCATTTTATTGAAATAACTGTACAGCTGTTTTTCCAGCATGTTGCATAAACTGGGCCTTTCTGTTAAGCTTTAATGTACTTTACTTGTTTGGATGCTGATGCGATAGGAACACAAGCATTCAGATTTGTGGCTTTGTAATTCTTTAGTTGAGCGCAACCCAAGTGTGAGCGAACATGGATGCAGGCCACAGAGGCTTAATTTCAGAATAAGCAGGCAGCAGAAAAGCAGGTCATTCATACAATTGAGGAAACTCTACCCGCTTTCTATAACCGAATCAGAATATATATATATATTTAGAGGCTGGAAGGGGACTGCAAGGATCATCCAGCCCAGCCCCGTGCAAGAAAAATCTATTAAACTTTCCTTGACAGGTGATCATCCAGTGGCTTCATGAAAACTCTCCAGAGATGGAGAAACTACAACCTCCATAAGAAGGCAGTTCTTCTGTTCTATAGGTAGTCCTCGATTTACGCCTACAACTGAACTCAAAATCCCCGTTGCTAAGCGAGACGGCGAAAGGAATATTGTCCCGTTTTATCCCCTTTTTTTGCTAAGTGACTCAGTGCAATTGTGAAGTCGGTAACACAGCTGTGACGTGAATCTGGCTTCCATATTGACTTTGTCAGAAACAGAGGTGGTATTTAGCCGGTTCGGACCGGTTCTAGAGAACCGGTAGCGGAAATTTTGAGTAGTTCGGAGAACCGGCCAATCCCACCTCTGACTGGACCCGCCCCCATCTATGCTCCGCCTCCCGAGTCCCAGCTGATTGGCTGGGTCTTCCTTTGGTTGCCCTGCACAGGAGAACAGAGCTGGAAAGCAGGTTAGTGGGGTGGGGAGGGAAGGGGGATTTTGCAGTATATCCTTCCCCTGCCATGCCCACCAAGCCACGCCCACAGAACCATGCCCACAGAACACCACGCCCACCAAGCCACGTCCACCAAGCCATGCCCACAGAACTGGTAGCCAAAAAATTTGAATCCCACCACTGGATCACGTGTGATTGAAGCGATGCTCTTTTTTAAGGTGCATGAAACATGCAAAGCACACAGAAAAGAGGTGAGGCTTTGGTAGTCCAGTCCCAGCTGCCATTTTGACTTTTTTGACCCCCAACGCAGACATCCCCAAGCAGACCAGCTAGGAAAATTTGCCCCCAATGACGTCACCCACCTGCCTGATTCTGTATCTCTACAAATATCTTTTTTTTTGCTCCTTCCCCTCCCAGCGGAGACCGTGTTTGCAAGACGATTGCAAATTGTGGGGTTTCTCTCCCACCCCCCACTAATGTTTATTTATTTCATCCACCCTCCCATGTCTCTCACTCTTCCCCCCCCCACCCCCCCACCCCGCTTTGTTTTTTCTTTCAAACTTCCCCCTCCTCTCCTTTTTACAATTTCCCCAGCTAAGCCTGTTGGACAAATTAAATTGTAAGTGTGTAATTGCAGGCAGCCTATTTTGGGGTGGGGGTGGGGGGGGTGGGGTGGAGGAAGGTTGTGAAAATTGGGAGTTGGATTAAGCTTTGCTGGAAATCCATTTTCATCTGAGTTTTTAATATGTCGGGACCTGCTGGATGCCAGATCCTCACTGCTGCTCCGTGCCATAATTGAAAAACACGCGTGGAATAAAGGCGGCTGTAATTCCAGGATTATTAGCTCACTGAGGTCATCTGGATGCACATGTGTACAAAGGCTTGTGTGCAAGAGAGAGGCCAGGGGATAGATGTGGATGCTTCCCGTCCAAAATCTAACACGGGGTTCTTTAACCATGGCAACTTGAAGATGGGTGGGCTTCAACTCCCAGAATTCACCAGCCGGCATGTTTTAAGATGGATGGACTCCAATTTGCAGAATCCCCCAGCCATCGTCTTTTAAGATGGGTGGACTTCGACTCCCAGAATCCCCCAGCCATCCTCTTTTAAGATGGGTGGACTTCAACTCCCAGAATCCCCAGCCATCATATTTTAAGATGGATGAAACTCAACTCCCAGAATCCCCCAGCCATCCTATTTTAAGATGGATGAACTTCAACTCCCAGAATCCCCCAGCCATCCTCTTTTAAGATGGGTGGACTTCAACTCCCAGAATCCCCAGCCATCATATTTTAAGATGGATGAAACTCAACTCCCAGAATCCCCCAGCCATTGTCTTTTAAGATGGATGAACCTCAACTCCCAGAATCCCCCAGCCATTGTCTTTTAAGATGGGTGAACTTCAACTCCCAGAATCCCCCAGCCATCATATTTTAAGATGGATGAACTTCAACTCCCAGAATTCCCCAGCCGTCCTCTTTTAAGATGGGTGGACTTCGACTCCCAGAATCCCCCAGCCATCATATTTTAAGATGGATGAAACTCAACTCCCAGAATCCCCCAGCCATCCTCTTTTAAGATGGATGAACTTCGACTCCCAGAATCCCCCAGCCAAAGTGAATTGGAGAGGAAGGGGCCCCGTATCCTTCTCCAGGACAGCCAAAAGAGCCTCAAGCCACTTCAACCCGGTGCCTTGTCCTGCTGTCCGGGCGGCCAGTGACCTGTCCTGCTGAAGTCCCCTTCTCTCCTACACCGTCCTAATCCACCCAGTTCTATTCTAGGGCTGGGATTTTCAATTAAGAACGCTTACCTCTCCCCCCCTCCTCCTCCTCCTCCTGCTGCCCTCCCCTTGGCTGCCACTCCCTTAATGAGGGGTGGCTGGTGGTAAATTAATTGTCCTGACAGTGTGACCCTAATCCGGCTGTGTATTATAATTATCAGGGGTGAGTGTGTTTGTGTGCACTTGACCAAGGAAAGGACTGCGGTTATTTCCAGACTGATGTCTTGTAATTAACTAGCACGTGGATTCCTCAGGGTGGGGATTATAGTGACCATTTATTTCCTTTGGACTTGTTAATTTATTTCCCCCACCCACCCACTTGTGGGGGGAGGGGAGGGGGTCAATATTTCCTTGCACCGATATATATATATATTTTAAAGAAAAACTTCACAGCCTGCCGTTGACTATTGCAACTCTTCCCCCTGACCAATATTTTCCACAATCCCTCCCCCAAAAAAACTTTCTCTCCCAGTCCTGGATTTTGGACCTGTTCGTGGTGTCCAACTGGAAAAAAAAAAATCATTTTTCCCAAAAACGCATCGTTTCACAGCGCCCAGGTTTACCGCTTTGCAAAATACTCATTTCCTTGTGGTCTTTTTAAGTGCATTAGCCTAAGTTGCCTGCAAGATGCCAAATAAAATAAAATAAATAATAAAATAAAATAAAATAAAATAAAATAATAAAATAAAATAAAATAAAATAAAATAAAATAAAATAAAATAAAATAAAATAAAATAAAATAAAATAAAATAAAATAAAATAAAATAAAATAAAATAAAATAAAATAATAAAATAAAATAAAATAAAATAAAATAAAATAAAATAAAAAAATAATAATAAAATAAAATAAAATAAAATAAAAAAAAATAAAATAAAATAAATGGGTGAAAAAGATCCTGGTTTGGTCTAGTGGTTAAAGCACCTGACTTAGAAACCAGAAGATGGTGAGTTTTAGTTCGGTTTTAAGCATGAAAGCCAATACAGTGACTTTGGGGCAATCCACTAGGTGATGGTGAGTTCTAGTTCTGCCTTCGGCATGAAAGCCAAGTGGGTGACTTTGGACCACTTACCAGGAGACGGTGAGTTCTAGTTCTGCCTTAGGCATGAAAGCTGGCTGGTGACTTTAGACCACTTACCAGGAGACAGTGAGTTCTAGTTCTCTTAGGCATGAAAACCAAAATCTTCTCCATTCATTCCTGGACATCCGGACCAACTCACAACATCTAAGCAAGACCTGTAGATGTTCTAGAAGCCACATTCTCGGGGATAGGACTTCCATCCCAATCTTCTCCCCAGGATTTGGTCTTCTGAAAGAATCCACTCCCATGTTCCTTTAGGGCTTTGTTCATCTTCTTCTCCATTCTCTCCTGGACATCTGGACCAACTCACATGGCCTGCTAAGATCCCGCCGTGCCAGTGTCTCTCCAGGAGGCGATCAACCTAATTACAATGGACATTCGGAAAAGTGGATTAATGACTCACTGCCAGCATGGTGGTGGACATCTTGGCTAACATTATCTTGACCAAGTTTCCCCCTCCTCTTCTTGGATTAGTGGGTAAAATATAGACCATGAGAGTTGACATTCTTGCCTTCCTTCCTTAAGGCACTGGAGTGGTACTCAACTCTTCCCCCTTCCAATTGTTTATTCCCCGATTTCTTTCCTCCGTACCCCCTTCTCTCCACTGGCTCCCCAGCCAAAGTTCACGCCTCACGACACTCAGGTGAGCTACCCAGGTCTCCGTACTAACTTTTCCAACCTTATGTATTTCTTTTTCCAAGCTCCCCTAACAGGAGATACGTGATTATTTGCAACTTATCCAGCTTTAAAGAGGTTTAGTCCCCTTGATAAAATTATATCTAATGACTTAAAGTCTTTATGGTTGTAATGCAGCTTGGGGAGGCTTTATTAAGCTTAATTAAAAGGGTGGCTTGTGTGTGTGTGGGGGGATTTGAATGGCCATTTTTTATTTAAAAAAAATAAAAATAAAAATTCTTCCTACATCCCAGCTGATATATTGGGGTTGCGTGCAATGGGTTTGTCACTTTGGAGAAAGTCCGTAAAAGGAAGGGGGGAAAAAAGAGGGTTGGTTCATTGTTTGAAATCCAGGGAGAGAAATTGATGAAACAGAAGTGCTATGGCAACAAGGAAAACAATGTTGAATTATTATTTTTGTCTGCAACCCCAGATGAGTAAAATAACTGATGTATTTGTCCTGGGGACTGTGCAAATATTTGCAGGGTTCCAGGGTTCCTCTGAAATTCGACTTAGGTCTCAGCAAACGTAAAGTCATTTGCAACCTTGCTTAGTGTGAATTATTTGGGCTCCCCCTCCCAGGCTATCTTGTGCCTTGGATATTGTGTTGATATGTTGCTTTTAAATGCAAATGTGGTGGTGGTTTTTCTTTTTGTTTTTGGTGGTGCTCAGATCCCTTTGCAATCTTGCTTCACTAGGAAGGAGGATCTAATTATGCATTTACTGGGTGGATATAGTTTAATCTACTTCTCTTGTATCCCAAAGAAAAACTCTTTAATTAAAAAAAAAAGATTTGCCAGGTGATATCTTCAACAGCCTTCCAAGTCACTTGGTATAAGTGGAGTGATATTTTGTGTTGTGGTTTATAATATCTACTTTCTGCAACTGATCTTTTTTTAGAAAAAAAAAATCTTTGTGCAAAGAGAATTTTTGTCTGATCCCCCTGGAAGGCGAGGTTCTCTCTTTTTTAAAACAGTTGTGATACAAAAATCTGGAAATGGGGCGGATGAGACTCAGAACAGACCCAAATATCTGGAGCTGAAATTGTGGTTCCGCTAAAGGTTTTTAATTCTGCCTGTTTAACAATTAATTGCAAAGGAGGATGAATCTGTAAGCTGTTCAGAGAGTAAAAATCATAGATTGGATCGGAAAAGATCTTATGAATCATTGTTCCTCTGATTAGTTTATGATTATAAAATACAAAAGAAAATAGTAGGAAAAGAGGGGAAGGGAAAAGTGTGGAGAAAGAGGGGAAAAGAAAGAAAAGGCACCGACTTTTGAATAAATAGAATAAGATAATAACATCAAACCTCAACTTTTTTACTTCTACAGAATACCACAAACTAGCCATTTCTATAACAACAAACCTATCTAATCAGTAAACCCAAAATCAAAGTTTTTTTTTCCCCATCTCGAGCACAAAGTCCAGAAGTGGTTTCCAAGTAGAAAAAAGAAGTAATTTTTTTTTCTTTAATCAAAAGCAGTCAATTTAGCCATCTTTGCTAATTCCATCAACATTTGCAGCCGAATCAATTTCTCAACCGTGGTAGCTTGAAGATAGGTAGACTTCAACTTCCAGAATTCCCCAGCCAACATGACTTTAAAGCATGTTGCTGGGGAATTCTGGGAGTTGAAGTCCATACATCTTCAAGCTGTCATGGTTGAGAAATGACGATCTAGGCCAACCTTTGCTAAACTCTGATTTCTAGCCTCACTCATCGCTAAAGCAATTGGTGTTGGCTTAAAGCATAGGGAGAGTGGGCCAGATTCCAGCTTTCTGCTCCAAAACATGTAATATCTACCAAAAAAATTTATATCATAACCAAGCATCATGCTAACATTATCGAAATTTACTTCATCCCATAACTGACTGAGTTCAGACAATACACATAGGCATAACCTACTGCTAGTTTGGTCTAATGGTGAAGGTACCAGGTTAGAAAGCAAGAGACAGTGAATTCTAGTTCCACCTTAAACATGAAAGCTGGCTGGGTGACTTCGGGCCAATCACTGGGAGACAGTGAGTTCTAGTCCTGCCTAAGGCATGAAAGCTGGCTGGGTGACTTTGGACCAATCACTAGGAGACAGGAATTCTACTTCTAGTCCTACTTAAGGCATGAAAGCCCACTGGGTGACTTTGGGCCAATCACCAGGAGACGGTGAGTTCTAGTTCCACTTTAAGCCCAAAAGCCGACTGGGTGACTTTGAGCCAATCACTAGGAGACAGTGAGTTCTAGTCCCACCTTAGGTGCGAAAGCCAGCTGGGTGACTTTGAGCCAATCTCTCTCCACCCAACACACTTCACAGAGTTGTTATTGTGGGGGAAAATGAGAGGAAGAAGGAATGTTAGATATGTTGGCCCCCTTGAGCTGCTTATAAAAAAATTAAAATAAAGGCCATATCTAAGTAAAATAAAAATAAATATCCTGAGGACCCTGCCGTAGTTTAGCCGTTCCAAAAATAACACATATGCAGATGCAGCCAATCCTGTTTTTCTATTTTGTCCTGTGTGCCCCCCTTGCATTTCACATTTGCTCTGCAATTCCACGTAGCCATCCCTGCTACTGGGGGGAGGGGGGGCAAGAGAAACACCCCCCCCCCAAAAAAAACCTAAGCGGCATCTGGAACAGCAGAAAAGAGGGGATTAAGGACATTTGCCGCAGACTATTAATGAGCGTATAAAAAGGACTGAAAATGTGGCTCTCTGTTTCCTTCCCCTGAAATTACTCTGTTAAGAAGCTTAGCAAAGAAAAATGTCCAAGAAAGCATTTAGATGTATTGTGCAACAGCTCCCCAAACAGAAAGAAGATTTTATTTTTCCTGCCGGTGGCATCAACCCACGCTGCTTTAGGGTTTTAAAAAGCCGGAGTGGAAGTCAAATGAACATTTAATGTTTTTATGTAAAACGCCGAAGTTATAAATGCTACCCCTATCCCTCCAGCTCGTTATCCTCATGAGCATTACAAACCAAGAAACGAAATCTCGGCTTAAATGGGCATCCTTTTTTTTTTTTTTTTCCATTTTACACATATTTCCTACCGACTGGTTTAAAGATTTAAAAGTATGCAGCATTTATAGCGGGGAAGCCAAATCAAGTTTAATGAAGATACCTCTTTGCGAAAGGGGAGGGAAAAGGCTTTTATTTGAACTTGATTTGGGTGTTATAATTATATATATATATATATATATATATATATATATATATATATATATATATATATATATATATATATATATATATATTATATATATATATATATATATATATATTCTGAGGTTCTCAGGGTATTTGTATGTGGATCTTTGGTTATTCGGGTTTTCTCCCGCGTAAGATTGGAAGTATCTAGGCAACGTTTCGATGAAGTCTCATTCATCATCTTCAGGCTTCTGTCTTCAGCTCTGTGCTTCTCAGAGTGATGTGAGCTTGCAGCTGCTTCTTCCTTTTAATTGCAAACTCCAAGACCAAACTCCAAGACCAATAAACACAGACCAAGACTCCCAACCAATCAGGATGAAGAAAAAACCATTCTGGCACAGCAGTAGGCTAGCCCCAAATTTAAAACAGAAACGGCTGTGAAAGTCTGACTCACAGACAAACACAATACAGAAGGTACAACTTTAAAAGCACAACTATAATGATGTGGGAAAATACCCGAACACACACACACACACACACACATATATATAAAATAGATTAAAATATTACAATTCTGGCTCTTTTTATAGCGCATCAAAGTAGTCTGTGATATGAAAAAAGTTGGCAAAATAGGATTCTTAGATATGCAAAATGTATTATAAAGTCTTTAGGATGTTCCTGGGTATGTTTTCACCAAATAAAAGACAGGTGATGGGTTTTCGAGGTGGAATTTTTTGGCCTGGGAATAAAATGGAATATTTTTACTGTTTACTTATGCAAATTTAAATTTATGGATATTAACCGTTTATATGAGAAATACCAAAAGACACAAGATAATCAAACCTTTTCAACTTGATGCATGAGCTGCATTGACCTGTTCAACCTTGTGGGGTTAAAATGCTGATTGAGATGAATTTACACCCAGTTCCAAAAGCATCTCTTGTAGCAATCTCTTCCCCACTTTTTTGGGGGTATTTACAGGGTATAAAGTACCCTACGTGTTAAGTACCAAAATTCTGTACTATTTTGTCTTCTGGGGAAAACAAAATAATACAAGATTGTGCGGGGTGGTGGTGGTGGTGGAAATGGAACCTAACTGGGATGATTTTGGATTTGGTCACAATAAACAGAGTGAGAAGATAAAAGTCCACGAATTGTGGCATTCTTCTTTTGCACAGATGTCATCCCTTGCTCACTTTTACATTTGATCACTTATCTTCATTGCTAAAACTTCTTCGAACTAGAATCAAGTAGATAGTTAAGACCTTTCTGAGTTTTTCAGAATATACTACTTACTCTATGGGTGTCCTCCTGGTTTTTTAATTACCAGAGGCTAACATGGTTCTCCAGAGTGTTTTTCAACTTGACCATTTTTAACATGGATAGAGTTCAATGCCCAGAATTCCCAGCTTACCCATCTTAAAATGATCAAGTTGAAAAATACTCTGTAGAACCATGTCGGGCTCTGATACCTAAACATCAGGAGGGCTTGGTTAGCATAGCATCTAATGAAGCTTTCAAAGAAAATGCCTGAATCTCAAAAGGTGGTAACACACTCACAATTTTTGAAAAGGGAGAAGGGGAACTCAGTGCAGAAGGATCAAAATGTCTCTCCAAGGATCAGGACACCTGTGGCTGTTTCCCCGGAGGCAAATCTTAGGACTGTGGTGGAACAGAAGAATTGGAGGAGAAGAATCAAAGCCAAAGCCAACTTGAGTCCATGACCCAACAATCTAGGCATGTCTAGGGTTGACATGAAAGCATTCTTCCAATAACTAAGGGGCTCGCACAAAGAAGAGGGGGTGTGGTCAACCTTTTCTCTAAAGCACCTGAAGGCAGGACAAGAAATAACAGATGGAAATGAATGAAGGGGAGAACCAACTCAGAACTAAGGAGGAATTTCCTGACAGGAAGACAAATAAATCAGTGGAACGATTTGCCTTTAGGTAAATTGTGGGTGCTCCATCACTGGAGGTTGTCCACAAGAGAGTGGACAACCATTTCTCCAGGATGGTATAGCACAGTGGTTGCCAACCCTTGGGCCGGGACCGCGAGAAAATGTTGGTGGTCTGCAGAGAAATGTCACCCCCCAAAGCAATTAATCCAGGCTGTGCAGGAACACAAGGCTGCACCACCTACATGGCCCGTGGGAACACAAGGCTTGTGTCGCTTGCATTGTGAATAACACGAGGTAGTGAGGGGAGGGGGAAAGGCCGGAGGGGGGAACTTGCCGCACGCGCCCCACGTGCCTGGCCTGACCTCCAGGCTGCTTCTTTCCACTTCTTTCTTCTGCTTTTGGCTGCACGCAAGGAAAGCAGCAGAAGTCTTTCTTTCTCTTCCCCAAACTCCACCAGAAATGAGTCTTTGGGACCCTGCAAGGCCTCCTGCTCTAAGAGGCTGCGCTGGTGCGACAAGTTTCACAAAGACTCATTTCTGGTGGAGTTTGGGGGAGAGAAAGAAAGACTTCTGCTGCTTCTGCTGCTTTCCTTGCATGAAGCCAAAAGTCTCTCTTTCTCTCTCTCTCTCCCCCTGAGAACGGAGCTGGAGACGGTATCCTGCGATCCCAAATAAAGAATGATCAATCAGGAGGAAAACGGGGTGGAGAATTTTCCTGCAGACTTTTGGGTGGGGGGATTTTCCCAGGGTCTCTGGTCCGCAGGATTTAAAATTATGAGTTTGGGGGTCCCTGAGGTCCAAAAGGTTGGCGACCCCTGGTCTAGGATCTCCTGCTTGAGAAAGGGGTTGGATTAAATGACCTCCGAGCTCTCTTGCAACTCTGTTATTCTGTTATCTGTTACCCTCTCCAGGAAGCCAAGTGCATGGGGCACCTCTGGGGCTCTGATGATGAGGACAACCCCTGAAGAACACCCCCCCCAAAATGTGTTTATCCCCCCCCCCCAAAAAAAAATGTCACCCACCCTCTCAATGACTCGGGGTGGGGGGCGATCCTACCCAACAGCAGAAAACCCGGCGTCTTTTATCAACCTGCAAGAAACGATTAATCTTCGGAGCGTGGCTCTAATACCAATCATGTGAGATCTCCGGAGCAGCTCACAGAATGGACTCTGGACAATATGTGTGCACCAAATTGTTGCTGAGCACACCCCCCCCCAAAGTGACCGCTGTGGCCACCATCCCCATCACCACTTCCCTGCCGCCGCTGCTGTTGCCGCTACCCCACCCAGCTTCTCTCTAGGGCTTAAGAGGAGCAAATCCCAAACCTTCCCATCTAAATGCTCGGAGAAGTCCTAGTCTGCACACAATCTCTTCCCGGCTCTAAATCTCTTCCAATTCAGGTTAAGCTTCTCTTTTTATTACAGATTATAGAGAGTGATCTCCCACTGTATTTCTACGGTTATCCTTTTAACACATTTTGCTCTTTCTAGCCAGGGTTATTTTCCCTGGTTTCGTGGGGTCAGGAAACAGCTGCCTTGGGTTTTTCGGTTGGAGTCATCCCCAGACCAAATCTTTGCTATGTTTTCTTGCAGAAGCTCACAGTTGTCCCTAGTCTGGGCACCTACACCTTGGAGTGGCCACCGAGAAAAGGTAAGGACGTGTTTTGTTTTGTTTTTTTAAATGGAACTCAGAAGTCACTGTGTTTTGCATAGGTGTATTTGTGGAACAAGACTCCAGAACTTTTATTTCAGTCCTAGGGGACCAGTAGATGGTGATGAATTTATCTCCATCCTAATAGAGAAGAAGCAAAAAGTAGGTTTTTGGTAGATTTAGAAGGATGCCACAAACATAAACATCCGTTCGTTATTTGTGATCCAGCCTGGAAATCTTCAATAATCTTCAATATTCTGTCCAATTTTGCTTTCTTCTTCTGCTTCCCGCTAAGAATTTTTCACCACTTGGAAACTTAGGAACCGTGATACTGTAATAGAATAATTTTACGTATTTTGGAGGTCCACCACAGAAATCTTTGATCATAACAAATATTTTTGTCATCTTCTATAATGCATCCATGCGAGCAGGTTTTGTTACTGGAGAGAGGTTTTCAGAGGTTTTCAGAAAAGGGCAAAATTAATTAATTATGTGAAAGGAACACGGGGGAAATTCTGTATAATTTCATGAGGTTACCTTAGGCTGATTCTGAAAAGTATCTTGAAAGTAGAAGTGACTAGAGACTTTTTTTCCTCCCAACTCTATCATCTCCAATAAAGGAAGAGGTAGTTGAAGCAATTCCTATGTTTATGATTATGATTTATAATAACCAAAGAAATCCAAACTGGAAAATATTGGATCCTTTACAGAATATTTTCATATCAAGATGTGTCCTTCAAGAGAAAAAGAAATGTTTTATAGGATCCATCAGGATGTCTCCACAGTCTCGGGAGACGAATACAAAGTCATAATTTCATTCTTCAAGATTATTACAGTTTCGTTTCAAGAAATCAACACTTATTCGTTTGGAGTGAAAGAATGAAGGTTGAAGAAGAGAATAAATTTCTTAGAGACTTAGAGCCAGGGTGTTTTTTTTAATTGTCTACAAATTTGCTTTGACGCCTGTTTTGGATTACTTAAAATTAACAAATGCAACTTGATCCACTCTGAATCTACACCTGTATGCCGATCTTCTCTAAAATATATATTTTAATTATTGCAGGGTTTAAATCAGTACATAATACTGTAGTCAAGATTATACCAATAAAATGGATGCACATTTCCTCTCAAAATTAAAATAGCAGCACTAATTTTCTTCTTTTAAGGGTGTTGTTAGGTTTTCCAGTTTCTATGCTTATTCCAAACACAGTATCATAAATCGCCTTTTAGTTCCACATTTTCTACAGAATACAAATACATTTACCATTGTTTAGATGTTTTCAGAAGGGAAAGAATTGATGTTGGTTTTATTTTGGATTAATAGACCCATCCTATCTCTCAAGTGAGATTATCACACAGATTTGCAACAGAAAGCAACATATCCACAAAAGAAAAATTCAAGGTTTTTGTTTGCTTTAAAGGATTGTCCCTGCATCTTTCCTCCACTTTATAAACCTATAATCCTAGACACCGGAAAGAGATGGCATCCCTTTAAAACGGGAAAATATCTAGGGCAAACAACATCTGCCCTTTTTTTGCTAAGCCCCAAGTCTTCAGTTCCTTAGATTAAGAATCTGGTATATTTCTGTCTCTCTTTATGGATATATTTGAATAGATATTTGGCAGCTTTCTTTTCAACTGCCACCCTAATATAAATTAAATAACTCTAAATTCCCACAGAAAAGAAACCACCTTTTAAAAATGAAGGATATTTTGCCCACCCATTTTAAGGTAAATAAAAGCACCAAGCAACATGCAATAATAAATCGAGGATAATAAAGGAGGAAGATAAAAGGAAATAATTGTCTGGGTTATATATTGCAAAAGACAGAACTTAATCAATAAAACTAAATAAATAAAGCCAGTTTGGTCTAATAGTTAAGGCACCAGGCTAGAAAATGGAAGACCATGAGTTCAAGTCCCACCTTAGCTATGAAAGAGGACTGGGTGGCTTTGGGCCAATCACCTTGAGAGTGGGAGTTCTAGTTTCACCTTAGCCATGAAAGCTAGCTGGGTGATTTTGGGTAAATCCCTCTCTCAGCTAAACCCAGCTCACAGGGTTGTTGTTTTGGGAGGAAAGAGGAGGAGGAAGGAGTACTATATGTATTCACCACCCTGAGTTATTTGTAAAAATAATAAAGGTGAGATATAAATAAATACAGGGGTGAAAAGAAAGAAAAATTAAACTGGGTTACTATAAACCCAGGTTTAATTTTTTATGGTTTAGGGCAGAGGTCTCCAAACTCTGCCCTAAAGCACAGCTGGCTGGAGAATTCTGGGACTTGAAGTCCACAAGTCTTAAAGTTGTCAAGTTTGGGAACCCCTGGTTTAGGGTGTTTGTTGAGTTTATATTCATTTATGTATTTATTTGTAAAATTTGTTGGCCACCATTCTATCCAGGGTGATTATGGGTAACTATGATTAAGTGCAATGGGTAAACTCAGAAAATGGGTGAATTCAGTAACTAGATTAAACAGGTTTGGCATATGCTGCCCTTCAGTAGTTAATTTTCAGAGTTGTAAGATGAGTGACAAATAAATTAGGATAGATAGATGATAAATGGAAGGAAGGAAAGGAAGGCAAGGAAGGAAAGAAAGAAGAAGAAAGAAAGAGTAGAAAGGAGGGAAGGAAAGGAAAGAAGGGAAAGGAAGGAAGGAAGGAAGGAATGAGGGAAAGAAGGGAAGGGAAGGGAAGGGAAGGGAGGGAGGGAGGAAGGAAATAAGTTAGTTTTATCCAGATTGAGAAATGGGGATTTTTTTTTTCAGTGATCAGAAAAAGATCCTAAAAGAAAGATTTTTAAAATCCCTTGTTAGATTTCCCAATACCATGAATAAATCTGAAATCCTCACCCATCTACCCAGAAACCTTTTCAATAAACTTTTTAGGGCTTACTTCTGTGTAAACATGCCACACAGGGGTCTACAACTAACCAGGTGATATCTGTTATCAGGTGCGAACAGCTTCATTACAGAAAGAATATTTTACTGTTTACAAACCTTACACCCGCCTCCTTATCTTAAGTGCTTATAAGAACTGAATAAACATGTAAACAAATTCCCTTTTGTTTTTCTCAAAGGACCCAAAAAGCTAGAATAGAATGATAAAAAATCAACTTAGATGTTCTTGATTTGATCAACCCAAGACCTCCCATTCAAATGGACAGAGTGATAAATACCCCAGCGGGGATCCTGGGATATGGGATAATGAAATTGATAACCATGATTTACATATAATTTGTATGTCTCTGTCTGTTGATTATGATGTTACAGCCAAGGCAAGGGCTGTGTGTGCGTGTGTCTTTGTGGGTATGCAAGCTCCCATGGTCCATAATGAGCTCATGATGAAGTCAAATCCTTAATGAAGGACTTCCTCAACCTTAGGTCAGTCTCCTGAATCCGGTTAGCCAGCTGAGTTTACAGAAAACATTGAACCTTAAATCCAGGTTAACCAAGTGACTGTATTTACATAACTAACCAATAAGCCCTGTTGTGGCTCAAGGAAATGGTCCTTTGGTTCGCACAAGGCATTAAAGAGAAAGGTTGGGTTTTTCACCAAAGAACCCAATGCAATACAGCCTAGTTATCATGCTGCAGTAACCAGGTGGCTGATGACTCTTGGAGAACTGGATATTTTTAACATTTCTTATTAGAAATGTTCAAATCCTGCATCCAACACTACTCATGCTTTTGATAGCCATATATTCCCTATTTATCTTATCACAGCCACACCAGAAGCAGTCAGATGTTTAGCTCCCTTAGACATTAAAAATCTTTCTTTTAGGATCTTTTTCTGATCACTGAAAAAAAAAATCCCCATTTCTCAATCTGGATAAAACTTCCTTCCTTCCTCCTTTACCTTCCCTTCTTTCCCGTTGCAATTCTATGAGTCCATATTATGTTGATTTTAATATGGTTTTATCTTAATTTAATATTCTATCTCCTTTATTGTATTGTCCACATCATAGATATAGATTAGAGATAGATAGATATAGAAAGATGATAGATGACAGAGATATATACATATATAATAGAGATGATAGATAGATAATAGAGATATATACATATATAATAGAGATGATAGATGATATATACTGTATATTATGTATGTATATATATGTGTGTGTGTGTGTGTATGCGTGTATACATATACACATACATATACATATTTGTTTTCTTAAGTTTTTGCGGGTATTTATATGTATGGTATTCAGCTTTGTTGTATTTTCCATATATATAGGACCTATTTTCCCACATATATATATATATATATACATAGGTCTAGGTTATATGGGTCTTTTCCCATATATATAAGATTAAGAGTATCTTGGCGAGTATCTACCTGTACCCGTGAAAATCTACGAAAACATAGATAGATAGATAGATAGATAGATAGATAGATAGATAGATAGTATATTTGCCACCTGGAGTTAATTGAATAATAATAATAATAATAATAATAATAATAATAATAATAATAATAATAATAATAATAATAATAATAATTAATAATAATAATAATGGGACACACCTAAAGAAAGGTACCATATATTAATTCAAATTTACAACAACTCCAGGTGGCTTACAATATAATAATTGGCGGCGGGGGGGGGAGGGACTTCTTAAAAGTTTTGAAGTTTTGTAAAGTCCTCTTTACAAAGTGACTGTTAGCCCTCCGTTAAAGCTACCCTCTTTTCCCCAATCCACAGATCTTATTCGGGGAGAACAAAGCCATTCAAATGTCTCTTATGCAAAAAAAAAAAAAAAAGTTGAAACTTCGGCAAATCTCTGTTTAGACAGAGAAACAGAGCTAAAAAAATCTGATTTTTGCCTCCTCTCCCCTTCCAAGGCTCCCCAAGTTTGCCTCCCCGTCAAGCCAGGGGTGGAAGGTGTCAAAAATCAGTTAAATGCCTGTCTATCACTTCGCCCAGCCGCCTTCTTCTTTCCTCTGGGGGTTGATTAGCCCAATCCGAGTTTGTTAATTGAAAGGGAGTGGAATTTTTTATTTTATGTTGGACAACCCAAGCTTGGGACAACTCGAAGGGTGTTGGGTTTATTTGCTGTGCCCGATGGGAGAGGCTCCCGCGGTGCGTCTTCGTGGGACGTCCGACAAATTGGAAGACCCAACAAGGCCGAGGTGGGGAGAAGAAGCAGCGATTCAAACAAAAGAGGGAAAATAGAGGATTTAAACCCCCGCGGAACACACGTGTAAAATTTTTCCGGCATGATTTTGGGGCGATGGGAACAGAGAGGAAAAGAAGGGATGCAATGATGTAGAAGGGAAGCGGAGACTGTTGATGTCATTCAACCTTGTATAATTCCACCACCACCACCACCCACCAGCCCCCAAGTGCTTTTGATCGATTCCTCCGGAGCTTCAGAGGCAGATTTTTGGAAGCCAGATCCAGAAAACATTTAGACGCCTTGGAAGACTGAAGTAGACAGCCTTCCCTTCCATTTCCACCGTCAGTTTCGGCTTCTCTCTCCCTGCTCCACGTATATTCGCGTTCTAATCCAAAACCAAAAGAAAAGGAGAAAGAAAGAAAGAAAGAAAGAAAGAAAGAAAGAAAGAAAGAAAGAAAGAAAGAAAGAAAGAAAGAAAGAAAGAAAGAAAGAAAGAAAGAAAGAAAAAGGAAAAACAGAAAATTAAAGAGCAGGAAACATGATGGATGGAGAGAGAGAGAGACAAAGAGAGCATATAAATATATGGTAGATTGATAAATAGATGGTGGATGGATATAGATATAGATATACAATGGATGGAGAGAGAGTCAGAGATAGATGGATAAATGGATAAATATATGATTTATAGATATATGATAGATGGATAGATATAGATATACAATGGATGGACAGAGAGAGAGAGAGAGATGATTGATAGATATAGATAGATGGATAGAGAAATAGAGATATATCAGAAGACAGACAGAGAGACAGAGAGATAAATAGACAGACAGAAAGACAGATGAGAGAGAGAGAGATGAGAGAGAGAAATGAGAGATAGATAGATATAGATAGGAGATAGATAGATGATAGATAGATAGATAGATAGATAGATAGATAGATGATAGATAGATAGATAGATAGATGATAGATAGAGATAGACAGATTAGATAGATATTAGATAGATAGATAGATAGATAGATAGATAGATAGATAGATAGATAGATAGATAGATAGATAGATAGATAGATAGTTTCAGCCAGTTGAGAAACTCTTAGGTGACAGAAGTTTCTCTTTGTGGCTATTTTTGGCTAGCCTGTATTTTTGGACCATCCCTTCTTATCAGCTTGATATCTTTTTTAAAAAAAAACAAAGATAATTTGGTTTTCTGGTTTTAAAATCTAAGGCTTTGATGACTCCTTTATTATCTTCCAATCTTTTGGTGACTCACTTGCAGAGATTTCCCCCCCTCTACACATCATCCTTCCCATCTGACCTCAAGGCAGAAAAAAAAAAGTTTCATTCTTAGGGTTATTTTGTCTTATATGGTCTTCCTCTTTCTTGTTGTGAGCTCCCTTTTACGCCTCTTCTTTCTCCTCTTCCAAACCATCATTAACTGAGTAAGCAAAACGAGAGGTATTAAGGTGCTTTGTTTCCTGTGTATAACACCTGATATTTCCTAAATATGCCAAAAAAAGAGGAGGAAGAGGAGAAAAATGTGCCCATTATTTTCCTTGTCCCCCTTTCCCCAATGACTTTTCTAAAGCAGAAAATAATAACCAGGAAAGGAGGGAAGACTTGCAATAAACTAGTGTAAGGAATTAGGCTTAAACCTTTGCACTCGTTCATTAAACGTCCACATTTTTTTTTTCTGCTGCTTGTTCAGTTTTAATTGGACTCTAGGATGGATCCAGGAATAAAAGGAACAGCTTAGAAATTAACACCGGAGTCCTGGATCTTAATTTCCAAGCCACTTTGGGATCCGGTGCTGTTATTAAGAGATTGTAAGAAAGAAATACTCTGCCCATGCTCAGCCTTATTACTGTCAGAGTTTTAAAGAGCCCACCTCCCAATTTAGCCTTGAATGTAATTCAAACCTACAAACCCATCAGCCAAGGATGAGAATTTAGCTTGGATGCAGCTAGCATTTTCCAGTTATCTGCCGGGTTTATCATTTCATCCGTGCTGAAAAACAACCCTGTAAAGTAGCCATTAAGTCAGCCTCAGATTGTAAGTGGGGAGGGGGGGCTATCCCAGGTTGTTTTCATCTGCATGCAAACTTTTAGCTCTAGTCATTTAACGGAGGTTTTTAAGCGACAGGGCTGCCTTTTTTTATTTGGAATGATAGAGGGCCTCCTGTTTAAGCAGGGGGTTAGACTAGAAGACCTCCAAGGTCCCTTCCAATTCCATTCTTTCCTAATTCGGTCACTCCAGAGCAAAATAAAATCTGGACTGGGACAGGGAGTCACCTGGGAATGAAGGGAATGAACACCACTGGATCTGTTTCCAAATCTGAATTTTGCCAGGGTTTTAAGTGCAATTTTGTTTTTTCCTGGAAGAGCAAAATCACCTACTGTAATGTAGACCCTCTACCAGCCTTTTTTGGGGGGGGGAGGGGAGGGGGGCTGCAAAAATAAATGAAAAAGCCCCGAGGGGGCCATCCATACCATTTAATGAGTTGATTTAACCTGTCCATTTGAGTAAGAATAGACTCACAAAGGATGGGGCTGATTGGTTTTCTGGGGAGCCATTAGCTTGGTCTTTTGAGTTGCTAAAATCCCAGCCCTGTTGGCCCCTCCTTCACTCTGGATGGAGTTCCCTGTGTGTCTTTGTATAGGTGTGTTTGTGTTTAAAGGCTTCTTAGAGGGTGGGGCCCCAAAGTCAAGTTTTGAAAAGGCCCATTCCTGCAGGAGCTCCTGGCAAGGCTGGAGAGCATTGGCTATTATGTTGTGCAAGAAAGGAAGACCAGAAGGCCAGCTGGTCTTCTCCAAGCCTTCCCACCATTTCTGAAAAAGGGCTGGAGAACCTCTCTCGTCTTCTGCTCTCCATTGGCCAGATTCTTCTCTTACCTCTGGGTCCCTTGGGGTGGAGACCACCCATTTCCTGTGGGGTCTTCCCTTTTTTTCCCCCCAGCTGCCTTTGGATGCTGAGTGGCCAGGATAAGCCCAAAGTTTGCCTTCTCAAAGTTCACTGAAGGACAGAAGGAACCTCATCACCTTGACTCCCAAGCCAAAGAGAAGACTTGGAGACACCATTTCTCTGAGCATGATGTCCTACATCAAGCAGCCACATTATGCCGTCAACGGGTTAACTTTGGCTGGACCTGGGATGGATTTATTGCATTCAGCTGTTGGGTATCCGAGTAAGTGAATTTCTTTCTTTTTTTTTTCTCTCTCTCTCTCTCTCCTTGTTTCGGTCTTTCAGTATTGTATGGATTATCATGTTCTGGACATTGAGAGTCAACGTGCTTAGAAAAGGAAGGAAACTCTGTACATTTTGATAGACAGTCCCCTCCTTCAAACTTCCTGCACTGGCTTAATTCATATTAAATAAATTAAAAATATTTTTGGGGGAGAGATAAATAATCACTTTTAAAATGTAAAAAGCTCCCGCTTCATCATTCACAGAAAGTTGAAATGATAAACTTTTGCTTTCTTTAATAAAAAAAAATAGAATTTCTTGAATTCAGAAGATTTGGGCTGTTCTTTTGTAAATACAATTATGCAGGAGAGTTTTAACTGTTTTATTCCTGGCCAGGAAAATGGCTACAATAAAAATAGCTGTTCTCAATCTGCTATCTTTCAAGCTGTACTAGAGTTTCCAATAATATGTGTGTGTGGTTTTTTAAAAAAATAATGGCTGTGATCTGTTCATTGTGGTTAGTTTATTTCTTTTCTGTGGATCTTAGGAGAAAAATTACATTTCTGCTTAAAACTACCCCCTTCCCCGTATTACAAGAAGGAGGTCATGGTTGATTCTCACCTAGAAAGCCTTGTGAAGAATTAGAAGTTAAGGCAAAGGAAAGAAAATTGGAAGGCAAGATTTAGAGTAGTAAGCAAATAAATCAGATTCCCCCCCCCAAAAAAAACGTGACAACTTTAAGATGTGTGGACTTCAACTCCCAGAATTTCCCAGCCAAAAATAATCATTGTTTATAAGGGGTTCTCAGTTCTTTAGGCACAAAGACACCTATTTCTATCTTGGGGGGGGAAAGAGAAGAAAATGATAATATATCAAGCAGTTTATAATATAGAATACAAACTTTACAGAATGCAAAGTTTGTAAAGCAGAATGGAAAGCAATTTGTAGTATAGAAGAATAGTAACCTAGAATGTATTTGTTGGAATAAAACAAAACTGGCTTGTTTTTCTGTCCAGAAAAAAGGGCCACTGGTGGATTTTATTTTATTTTTTTAACAGCTCAGGACTATGTTAAAAATGTGGTTTCCTCAAATCTGGATTTTAAAGCCATTCTTCAAAATTGGCCCATTCCCTATATAAATATAAATGCATGTTTTGGAAAGGGGCTGAATATCTAATCTTAACTAAGCTATAATGGAATATATTTTTATTATGCCAATTGCAACTCGAATGAAGCATTAAACTAATACAATCCATAATAATCAGTGAGGAAGAAGAGAAAGATTTTGGAGACTCTTTCAGCTAAATTACGCTTTACTTTTTCTTAAAAAAAAATATTAATGCTGTTTAAAATTATTCGGCCTCCAATTCCTTTTTGATTCCATTGTGCAATTCGCTTTTATTGTTGCATTCACTGTTCTGCAAATCAAATATCCATTTAATAATCTTTTTCCCACACTTCCTCTGAGGAGTTTGGTATATGTACCTGGAAATTTCAATAAAGTGTAGCAGTTGGAACTACACAGGTTGACGTGAAGCTTTAACTTCAGCTTAAAATCCCTTTCCTAAGTCAAAAGCAAACATTATACCGGCAAAAATCAGCAGAAAACAATTCCCTTGAGATTTTACATCTAGTCAAGTGAGCAAAAACAGCCAACTTTATTGATTATTGATAGCTATTCTGATGTAATCAAGATCATTAATATAACCCATAGCCACAAAAATGCCTGGTGCACAGATCTAGTATTTAGAGGGTAATGGTTGAACCACGTTGCCTTCTTAATTTTAAATTATTGTGCAGAAATTTCAGCCTATCTATAGCCCTGGGAGTGTTTAATAATCTTTTTGGGGGTCTTTATTAATAATTTTTTATATTTCCCCCCCCACCTGGCCTCTGAGGAATTGGGTGGACTTCAACTCCCAGAATACCCCGAGCCAGCTTTGGGAATTCTGGGAGTTGAAGTCCTTCCATTGACCAAAGTGGAGAAATACCGTAGACCAGGGGCCTCCAAACTTGGCAACTTTAAGACTTGTGGACTTCAACTCCCAGAATTCCTCAGCCAGCTCTGGGAGTTGAAGTCCACAAGTCTTAAAGTTGCCAAGTTTGGAGACCTTTGCCGTAGACAACTGAAAAGCAGCAGCTAATTTTGTTCCAATTTTTTCACCATTTTGGTAGTTTGTCCAGCATCTTCCTTTGGGTTGCCAGCAAATCCCTCTGGGAGAGCGACGCATTTTAAGCCATACACTTTTTAAGTGATTGTGTGCATCGCATTTTGCTGATCTACCTAACTGTACCCAGGAGTGATGGTTAAATACAGATTGTCCTCAACGTGAGACCACCATTTCTGACGCTAAGTGGGACCTTTGTTAAATGAGCTTTGCCCCCATTTTACGACCTTTCTTGCCACCATTGTTAAGTGAATCGTTGCAGTCGGTAAGTTAGTAACGAGGTTCTTAAGTGAAGCTGGCTTCCCCATATGTGGCTGGGCAAAAGGTCTTGGGACACAGCAGTCGTAAGTATGAACCAGTGGCCAAGCTTCTGGATTTTGTTCACAACCAACTAGGTTTGGACCTAAGAAAGGACTTTACAGAATGCAAAGTTTGTAAACCCATGACCTCCTGGTGTGTCTCATCTTGTGCCTTTACACCAAACTGGCTCTCCCTTACCACCATCACGGCTAAAGTTTGCTTTTTAGAAGCTGGTTTAATCTGTCTTTAAACCATCAAGCAGGGGAATGCAGTAGAGGAGAATATATGTAGCTCAGAATTGAACTGTTGGGACCCTTGGGTGCTAAGTGGGAAGGAGGAGAAGGAAGAGGAAGGGGAGAAAAGGAGAAGGAAGGGGAGAAGAAGAGAATAACAAGGAGGAAGGGGGCCAGGAGGAGGAAGGGGGAAGAAAGAGGGGGAGGAAGGGAGGGGGAAGAGGAAGGGGGGGAGAGGATAACAAGGAGGAAGGGGGCCAGGAGGAGGAAGGGGGAAGAAAGAGGGGGAGGAAGGGAGGGGGAAGAGGAAGAGGAGGAGGAAGGGGGGGAAGAGGATAACAAGGAGGAAGGGGACAAGGAGGAGGAAGGGGGAAGAGGGCAAGGAGGAGGAAGAAAGGGGGAAGAGGAGGGGGAAGGGGGGAAGAGGAGGAGGAGGAGGAGGAGGAAGGCTGTGGGGTCCTTGGTGCTCCCTCAGCTGGGTGGTTTTCTTGCAGACATTTCATGACCCAGCTAGGTAACATCATCAGCATTAGAAGGGAGTGAGGTTTATAAACCCCATTCCCTTCTAGCACCGAAGACGTTACCTAGTTGGGTCAGGAGACGTCTGCAAGAAAACAACCAAGCTCAAGAGAGAGCACCTAGGATAAAACACTTAACCTGTATTATTTGGGGAAATTCGTGACCAAGGTGAGGGGAACAGATGCCAACAAGTAGAGGAATTTTTTGGGATGGGGGTGAAACAGACCGTGACTAGAGAGACGAAGGTCGAGATGGAACCAGCCTGGTTCTGATGGTTAGAACGTGCCTTCTTTGGCCTTCTCTGACTCCCGTTCCTTTTCTCCCGCAGCGACTCCACGGAAGCAGAGGCGTGAGCGCACCACCTTCACACGGGCCCAGCTAGATATCTTGGAGGCCCTGTTTGCCAAGACTCGCTACCCGGACATCTTCATGCGTGAAGAGGTTGCCCTGAAGATCAATCTGCCTGAATCCAGAGTCCAGGTGAGCTTCCTGCAAAGCCTTGGCCTCTCTTGATTATCGTTATGCTTTTCTCTGCAGGGGAGATACTTGATCACCAAGGATGGCGATGGTACCACCAAAGAATTGTCCACAATAGTGATTAGGTTGAATGAAACCCAAGAGAAAGGATGGGAGAAGGATCCATAGAAAATTAAAACTAGCACTGTCTTTTAGTGTAGTGTTAAATTGAGGCCATCTAGAAATATAAATGCTCCATTTATAGAACAGAAATGGATGGATGGATGGATGGATAGATAGATTGATACCCTGGATGGATGGAGGGATAGGTAGGTAGGTAGGTAGGTAGGTAGGTAGGTAGGTAGGTAGGTAGATAGATAGATAGATAGATAGATAGATAGATAGATAGATAGATAGATAGATAGATAGATAGATACCCTGGATGGATGGAGGGATAGGTAGGTAGGTAGGTAGGTAGGTAGGTAGGTAGGTAGATAGATAGATAGATAGATAGATAGATAGATAGATAGATAGATAGATAGATAGATAGATTGATACCCTGGATGGATGGAGGGATAGGTAGGTAGGTAGGTAGGTAGGTAGGTAGGTAGGTAGATAGATAGATAGATAGATAGATAGATAGATAGATAGATAGATAGCCCGTTTCCCCAAAAGACCAAACCAGAAAATAAGCCCTAGCGTGATTTTTCAGGATGTTCATCTTTCTTTCGGTTGAAACTGCTCAATTCGTAATCTATGTCCTTAGTTTAAAATAAGGATTTTCCTGCACATCCTGCAGTGATAAAGCCTTGGTTATCATTTCAGAAACTGTTGTTTGGGTTGGGGGAAGCTGGGGGGGTGGGAATTCAACTTATTTTGTTGATGAATGAAAAAAAATAAAGTGAAAATGTCTGGATGGTTTAGATCAGGGGTCCCCCAACTTGCTAATTTTAAGACTTGTGGACTTCCACTCCCAGCTGGCTGGAGAATTCTGGGAGTTGAAGTCCACAAGTCTTAAAGTTGCCAAGTTTGGGGACCCCTGGTTTAGATGTTGGTGGAGCAGGAAAATTCAAGAGGAGATGTTTTTGCTCTGAAAACCACTTTTTGGGGGATTTTGGTGTGTGTCCTCTGCCCTCTAGTGGACAGAGGTCTTCTTCCACCCTGTTAGACCTTCCTCCAATTTGTCTCCTCCAGAGGTTTTCTTGAGTGGGTCGCTGGTTGGGAATTGGGAGTTGCAACCCCCCCCACACACATCTGGCTGGCCCTTCATGGGGCCCCGGTTTGTTCCAAGGACTGTGGGCCATCCTTGAGTGGATGGATTGCTTCCTTCCCTCAGGGACCCCTTCCGAATTCGCTCTTGGAGAGATCCGGTGGGGCTCCCACCATTTCTAGTGCTCTTGGGGCGATTTGGAAGCCAAATTTGAAAGCAGGGTGGAAACCACCGTTTGTTGTTGGTACTTGGCAGAGGTAGCAGACAGAAATTGGGTGACCCAGTTACTGCTTCCTAGATTCGTGCAGGTGGTAGGTTCATGAGATGGAAGCTGGTAGCAGTTTAGTAGGTTGAATAACTCGGGTCTTAAGAAGATGACCAGCCAACAGGAATAGATTCTTAGCTCCTGATCTCCCTTGTCATTATGCCATGACAGGATTGTCCCAGGAGAGTAAGTTTAGTCTTGTGGTTAAGCATCAAGCTAGGAAGTGAGAAACAGTGAGCTCTAGTTCCAAATTAGGCATGAAAGACGACTGGGTGACTCTGGGCCAATCACCAGGCGACTGTGAGTTCTAGTGCCTCTCAGCCTAACCTTTCCCACAGGGTTGTTATTGTGGAGACAGGAGGAGGAGGAAGGTCTGTTGACTACGTCCACTACTTTGAATTATTTGTAAAAATAACAATGGAAGACAAACAAGTGACGTTTCCAGGCTTCAGCCTCCCTGTGTTGCATTTAAATGCTTCCTCCGCCGCCCAGAGGGAAACGTGACCCTTCTTTTCAGTTCCACCTGAGCAGCCTTCTTCTGCCCTGCACACCTTGCCTTCCTTTCTTCCAGGTGTGGTTCAAAAACCGCCGGGCCAAATGTCGCCAGCAGCAACAACAGAGCAGCGGACAGGCCAAAGCCCGGCCAGCCAAGAAGAAAAGCTCTCCAGCCCCTGAGACCAGCTCCGAAACCAGCGCCAACGGGCAGTACAGCCCTCTGCCCACCGGCACCTCGGTGGCGTCCAGCTCAAGCGCCAGCGCCACCGTCTCCATCTGGAGCCCGGCCTCCATCTCGCCACTCCCAGACCCTCTGGCCTCCTCCACCGCCCCCTGCATGCAGAGGTCGGCCACCTTCCCCATGACCTACACCCAGGCGCCTGGTTACACCCAGACCTACGCAGGCTCGACTTCCTACTTCAGTAGCCTTGACTGCAGCTCCTACCTGTCTCCCATGCACCCCCAGCTCTCTGCGCCGGGCGCGGCGCTGAGCCCCCTGGCCACTCCAACCATGGGCAGCCACTTGAGTCAGTCCCCGGCCACCCTCTCCAGCCAGGGCTACAGCGGGGCCGGCATGGGCTTCAGCTCGGTAGATTGCCTGGACTACAAAGATCCAACCGCCTCCTGGAAGCTTAACTTCAATGCCGCCGATTGCTTGGATTACAAAGATCAAAGTTCTTGGAAGTTCCAGGTCTTGTGAATGGTGGGCCTGGAGACCCCCCCCAATCTCTGGGCGGGAGGAAGTTCTCCTTCTCCTTGATCTTGTCTTGGTGGGTCAACCACCCTTCTTCTCTCCCCCTCTTTGAACTGAGATATTCTGCCTCTGCCTCCATCTTCTCTCGTCTTTTTCCTTTCCTTTCCTTCCGGTCCTGCCTGTCTAAACACCTGCCCTAGCTTTTGCTACTACTCGAGAGGTGGAATAGGAGGAAGTTAGGAGCCCAGGCTTGGAGACACGATGGACCCGCTTTCAATCGGGACTTGGGGGCGGAGCTCTTCACCCTTCAGCACCCCAGCAGCAGTTGAACGGATGGTTGAACTTCTGGAAGGACTGAAAGCCCAGGAGCGAGGAAGGCCATCTCGCTCCCAGCAGGACTGAACTCCACTCCGTTGGAAAAGTCAACAGCCCTTGTCAACGGGACTTTCCAGAATTTAGCCTCCCGGGGAATCTGTTTCTTCTGAACATCCCAGAGCAGGAAGAAATCCATTGGGTAGGAGTTGATGGTTCTCCAAGTGTTGGTCTGGACCAGAGGTAAACCTCCATCTCTTCGTCCTCACCTGTGTTTGTGCAAGACAGCTTCCTGGGGGGGTGGGGGGTGGGGGTGGCTTTTGAATTGACCAGGCTCCTGACAATATTTTTCATTTCTTTGGAGGGATAGGATTGTTCCGTTTTTTATTAGCTCATCCTAGAGCCTTACGCCAGAACCAGTTGTGAGTTCCTGTTTAGTTATCCTCCAGGAATCTTTGTCCAGCGGTCGCCTCGACCCACGGGGCTCGTTCCAACAGGAAGAGAAAGCTCATCCATGAAAGAAAGAAAGTCTGAAGCGATGGACAAGCCTCTAAAGGTTTGCCCCAGATCCTCCAGGGACAAAAGCCTGCTACTTCCATCTTAGCCAACAGCATGCACCTTAGCCTCCTTCTCCAAGTCTACCTGAGAGGGCTTTGCTCCATAATGAGGTCCCCTTAGCCTTCTCCTCTTAGCTGGTTTCTTCTCTGGGCAAGCAACTACGCTGAGAAACTTAAGAAGCTTACCTTGGGCCAAGGAATTAAAATTATCTTTTAATCAACCATCTCCATTTGCAGAGGAGCGAAACCCCAGGATCAATCCACCTAATTCGTCCTCAGAAACCTGTTAAGAATATTCCAGCAATCCCCCCTTTTTTTTGGCTTTCGTATCTTCCCCACTGCACCCCCCTCCTAAAAAAAAGCAATAGGTTTAGTTGCAGAGGCTAAAAGAGAAGAGCTGACCCAGGTATGTAGATAGACACAACCTTCAAGCCATCCATCTGGATAAGATGTCAGATGGTGCATGAAGACTGCTGACCCTTCCCAAAGTTATTTTTCCCCCTCCCACCCAGTGCAAAATATGTTTTTCAAAGATTTGAGCGATCTAGAGATTTCGGTATCTCCGATTCCCTTGGACAAATGAGATTCTAGACCCAGTGAAATATCGAAGGTCAACTCTTCAATTATTTTGTGTTGAATCTTGCACGAGAAACAATGCAGAAAATCTCTGGGTTTTGTTTTTTTGTTTTATATATATAAAGGCAGCAACATTGGCCGTTTAATCAGGGAATTCACTGTTTCTTTCCTACCCCAATTTTTGTAAAAAACAAAACAAAAAACACCACCTAATAAACATTCCATTCATTTTTAAAAATATATATATATGTAAAATAAGACAGCATAGGTACCCTGGAAAAAGGTTGGTAGAAGGAGAATAATTGTCCTCTTATCAAAACGTCTTTTTAAGTAGGAAACACTTTGATGGGTTTTTTTTTTCCCCTTCCCAATTTTTGATTTTAAAAAAACATAATAAAAGTGCTAACTGGATTTTTAAAAATTGTAAAGAAAGACTGCATGGGCACCCTTAAAACAACATTAGTGGAAGGAGATATAATTGTCAACGTCTTTTTAAGTAGGAAAGGCTTTTTTTCCCCTGCCCAAATTTTGTAAAAAAAGAAAAAGAAAAATGCCGAATAATGAATTCCATCTGAAATTTTAAAAATATATAAAATAAGCAACATGTACCCTTGAAAAAAGTTGGTGGAAGAGAATAGCAAATTGTCGACTTGTCAAACCATCTTTTTAGCTGTTGCTTTGATCTGCAGATGAAATGTTTTGCTAATTTTGCACAATTTATTCTGAATCCACGGTTGATTAAAATAGGAATCCACATTTTATATACAACAGTCCTAGAGATCATTTTGCATTTGCGCCTAACCTGGAGGGAAGTTTTTTTGTATTTTATGTACATTAATCCTTTAGAAATTGAAATGGCAACAAAACCTCTTTTGCTAGTCATTTTTTAACAGTGGGTTAAAGAGGCGACAGTAGGATGGAATTAATTAAATGTAGAAATCTATCATTTTCTATAGCTTCATTTATCAAAGCTGTATTTTATTAAACTGTACAGGTAAAAACAGTGATAAGTGTTTAATATATATATATGTGTATGTATGTATGTATGCATGCATGCATACACACACACACACACACACACATTATTTTTACTCCTCTCCAATGCATTTAAGACCTGGACTTTTCAAATTTAAAAATAAATGCTTGGTGTGTGTGTGTGTGTGTGTGTGTGTGTGTGTGTGTATACACACACACACATACATATACATATATACATATATATATAGTCTAGTTATCTTAATCACTTTTTTAACAAAAGAAACAATTGTCCTTTTTCTGTAGGCAAAAAACATTTCATGCAAATTATTTTTGTGGATGGATCTCTATTTATTATTGTCTTAGTGTGTGACATGCTGTTTTCCTGTGCAGTTACATCAAATTGTTGGTGGCTTTAAAAAAAAAGGCGAAAAATATTAAAAATGTTTTAAAAAAAAAAACCACATCGAAATTTATTAAAAGCAAGGATGTTTTTTTTGTGTGGGAGGGTAATGTGTTGTCATCTTAATTCCTGGTCAAAAACAATTGGTTCTGCAGTGACCAAATAAGGGGACGGGTGTTTCTAACTTACGACCATTCATTTAGCGACTGTTCAAAATCTCAACAGTGCTGGAAAAAAGCGACGTGTTGCAACCAATCCTCGCACTGACAACTGTCGCAAGACAGTCACGTGGTCGCGATATGCTTGCATGGCAACTGGTGTGTATTTAGGACGGTTGCCGCATTCCCAGGGTCGCGTGAGCGCTGTTTGCAACCTCCCCAGCTCGCTTCTCACTGTCAAGTCAACGCGGGGAAACTGGATTTGCTGAAGGACTGCGGTGATTCTCTTAACAACCGTGAACAAGAGAGGTAAAACTGGGTGTGACCCGCTGAACAACTGCCTTTCTTTAGCCCTAGAGCAGGGACTGCTAACCTTTTCCTCATCGCATGCCAAAAGTGCACACACGCACACATGTGCCTCCACCCATAATGCAATGTGCGCGCGACCCCTCCCCGCCCGCTGCACATGTGTAGGTGACCCCTCCATGCACCCCCAACCCCCTGCGCATGCACACACTTCTCCTGCATGCATGGCAGATACCTGACAAGCAACTGGTGGGGGGGGCGCATGCGCACATGTGCCGTTGGGCTATTCTGGGTGACCTCTCGTGTGCCGGCAGAAACGGCTCTGCGTCAGGGATGGGATTCAATTTTTTTAACCGGTTCTATGGGCGTGGCTTTGTTGGTGGGTGTGGCTTGGTGGTCATGTGACTGGGTGGACGTGGCTTGGCGGTCATGTTATTGGCCAACTCAATATCACTCACATTGAGGCCCGCATCTCCTTGCCTGGCCTCTCGTGACTGTGGAATGCTGCAACGGTCGTAAGTGTGAAAAACGGTCATAAGTCACTTTTTTCAGTGCCATTGTAACTTTGAATGGTCACTCCATGCAAGCAAAGCACCAGCAAAGGAGGGGGAAAAATACTCCAGAGAAGTTCCTGAGACAGGAAGTCTAATCCTGCCAAGAATGTAATAAGGCTTAATGGAGAGGCAGTTTCTGTAAGCAACACCAGAATGTTTCCTTCCTGCCTTCCTTACAGGATTAGACCAGTAATTTCTTCTAACAACCGGTTCTCCGAAGTGCTTAGAAGGTTAACAACCGGTTCTAACAAATAGGTGCGAACTGGTAGAATCCCACCCCTGCTCTGCGTGCCACTTCTGGCATGCGTGCCACAGGTTCACCCGATTGTGTGGGTGTGCGCTTCAAAAATTTTAAGCAACTGGTTCTCTGGGTGGGTGGGGCCATGGTGGGCGTGGCCTAACCGGCCTCCTGCACCACGGTGGGTAGGGGGGAGTTTTTGTCCTCCCTTGGCTCCAGAGGCTCTGTGGAGGTCAGAAACAGGCCCATTTCCGGCCTTCTGGGGCCTCCATGCAGGCCCTGCAATTGCCTGGCATCCAAAACGGGGTGCTTGGAGACTCCTGGGAGGGGGGCGGAGGGTGGGGTGCAGCCAGCCAGGGGTGAGATTTGCCAGTTCGCTGAACTGGCCATAAAATTAGTTACTGGTTAGCTATGGGTTTTCCCAGACAAGGGAGAACAATGATGGGATTCAATTTTTTTTAACTAATGGTTCTGTAGGTGTGGCTTGGCAGGTGTGGTGGGCGTGGCTTGGTGGTCATGGCAGGGGAAGAATACTGCAAAATCCCCCTTCCCTTCCCACCCCACTAACCTGCTTTCCAGCTCCGTTCTCCTATGCCGGGCAACCAAAGGAGACCCAGCCGATCAGCTGGGGTTCAATGGGAGGCAGAGAAGAGATGGGGTTGGCGGGGCCAATCAGAGAAGGCATTGGCCGGTTCTCTGAACTACTCAGAATTGCCGCTACCGGTTCTCCAGAACTGGTTCAGAACCAGCTGAAGACCACCTCTGGGGGAGAACCGGTCGCAGCCCACCCCTGCTTGTAAATCTAGGACTGGCTGGAGTAGAATCGCTCTCTTCTGCAAACAGGCTTTGCAAGCTATTATAAATCTTAATCAACTGCAGGGCTAGGACAGGAAATCACAATACATTCATGTACGGACAGGTTGTCAATTCATTCACATCGCAACCAGGTATGCCTTAAGAGCAGCTTAAATTGTTTTTTTTTTTCCCCCGCTGCCAAAGCAAGCTGTTATCTCTGGACTTCCTTGTTCAAAGTGCAGAAGGAGATATCAAGAGTTGACAATACGGTTTGGGGTTAAGAAATAAGACTTTTGAAAACAACCAGCAGCTTGAATGTGTGGGGTGACAGCTGGGCCAGGTGCTTTTTCGCTTTTGAGCAATTAAAGCAATTGATCTTCTTTGGCCCTGGATCGATCACCGATCAGTGAGAGATTGTCGCCAACTATGTCCTCAATCGGATCTCTTGCAGGCTTAGTATTTCATGCACAACAGGCGCGCAGGTGGGAGTTAGCTTGGCGTGTTGATGGAACCCACCTCATTTGGATTATGGCTTATTTAGATGCTGGTTGACCATATAGTCAACCATACTGTAGGGGACACGGCGGCTCAGTGGCTAAGACGCTGAGCTTGTCGATCAGAAAGGCCAGCAGTTCGGTGGTTCGAATTCCTAGCGCCGCGTCACGGAGTGAGCTCCCGTAACCGGTCTCAGCTTCTGCCAACCTAGCAGTTCGAGAGCACGTAAAAAATGCAAGTAGAAAAATAGAGATCACTTTGGTGGGAAGGGAACAGCATTCCGTGCCCCTTCGAAGGTGTTTAGTCATGCCGGCCACATGACCACGGAGACGTCTTCGGACAGTGCTGGCTCTTCGGCTTTGAAATGGAGATGAGCACTGCCCACTAGAGCCAGAAATGACTAGCACTGATATGCAAGGAGAACCTTGACCATATCGTGCAAAGCCCCTAAGAGTCGACTCAACCACTGTTAGCCCAGTGAGGTAGTTTAGCCAGGAAGCACGCTCAGACGAAAGAATTCCACTTTATTGTAAGATTACCTGAACAGAATCTCGCACCACTGAAGAGGTGGCGTCAAAAGAGGGTCCGGCCTAGAATCCTTACGTAGTCACAAGCAAAAGAAGTTCCAGTTCTCCCTGGAGTGATCTTAACTTCAGCCAGGTACAGGTAAACCTCAACTTACAACCAGTTGACCCCAACATTTCTGTTTCTAAGCAAGAGAATTGTTAGGTGAGTTTTTTGCCCCGTTTTACGACACGTCTTGCCACAGTGAAGTGAATCGCCGCGGTTGTTAAAGTTACTAACACGGTTGTGAAGTGGCTTCCCCGCTGCCTTTGCTTGTCGGAAGGTCACGAAAGGTGAGCCTGCAACCGTCATAAATACATGCCAGTTGCCAAGCATCTGAATTTGGGTCACACGCAACAGGGCAGGTGCTTTTCTAAAGCCACTTTTTTTCAGTGCCGCCGCTGTAACTTTCCACGGTTTCTAAACCAATCGTTGTAAATTGAAGGCTGCTTGTCTTGACCATCGATTGAGAAGACTTTTTGTGCAGAAGATTCTGAAAAAGCAGCTTGGAGAACAACCATGACCTGGATGACTGAGAATCTCTCTAGACCTTCCTGTACAAAGACGATAGCAATATAAATCAGTTTAATCGAACTTTCTCGTGTGGACCTGATCTTTCGCACCTGATACAAGTCGCATTTCTTCCCTCCCTCCCCTTTTACAGCCCAAGAGACTTGAAAGGGTGCCTTCTGGGTCATTTGGGGGGGGGTACTCAGTAGCCTCTTATCTGTGGTTCATCCATCTCCCAAGGTCCTTCCTACGTACCATTCCGATGGCAGCAGTGGAGGGCGCTCTTTGATCAATGCAACCAAGCGAAATACAGGGACTCCTCAACTTACGACCACAATGGAGCCCCAGAATGCTAAGTGAGAGGTTAAGTGAGTCTGGACCTATTTTATGACCTTTCTTGGCCACCGTTGTTAAGTGGATCACTGCAGTTGTTCGGTGAGTCACGTGGTTGTTAAGGAAATCCAGCTTCCCTGTTAACCTTGCGTGGCAAGGGGTCACAAAAGGGGAATCGCACGACCTCCGGGACGCTTCGACCGTCATAAAGATGAGTCAGTTGCCGAGTGTCTGAATTTTGATCACGTGGCCCTGGGGATGCGGCAATGGTGGTGTGAAAAATGGTCATAAGTAACGTTGAACTGTCACTAAACGAGCTGCTGTAAGTCGAGGACTCCCTGTGGGTTGTGTGAACAGCATTGTTTATGAATTTTCCCAGCCTTATCTTAGATGGGAGCGTGCAAAGAACCTTCCGCTCCCAAATGCCACCTCTGCTCCTTCCTATGTTTTATTTCTAGGGGAGAAATAATTTCTGTTTTGAGGCGTTCTTGGAATATTTGCAAACCATTGAAGGGAATTCACGATGACTTGGGAGAAAAAGGTGCCCCAGCAGGTGGTCAGAATGGCCAAGAGAGCAGCTACAGGAGGGGTATGGAGGCTCTGCCCATTTGTTGTCCGTGCAAAGAAGAGATGGACCTTCAATTGGGCTGTGAGGGCCGCCATTTTGAGTAGGTTCTGCTGAGGAAAATGGTGCTCTTTCTGAAGTAAATCCACACGTTTGGAATCCATTGATCAGCTGACCCAAAACTGACTTGTTGGAACAGATCAAGGAGAAGCTGTCATCCACCAAACCACCCACCCCATCCATCCATCCCACCCCATTCCATCCCATCCATCCATCCCATCTATCCATCTATCCATCCATCCATCCATCCCATCCACCCATCCACCTTTCCTTCCTTCCTTCCTTCCTTCCTTCCTTCCTTCCTTCCTTCCTTCCTTCCTTCCTTCCTTCCTATCAATCCATCCCTCCATCCAGCCATCTCTCTCCCTCCCTTCCTCCACTCATCCCATCCCATCCAACCATCCATTCAAACCAGGAACGAACCCCCCAAATAAATCATGAGATCATGACACCCAAGACTTGCCTAGCCGTCTAGAGCAGGGGTCCCCAACCACCGGTCCGCAGACCGGTACCGGTCCGCGGAACAAGTCCTACCGGGCCGCTGGTTGCTGGCGCCGCCATCTTTTTGATGAAAAAGTGCTTCCAGTGAGCTTTGCCGGGTAAAGCTCACCGGAAGCACTTTTCATCAAAAAGATGGCGGCGCTGCCTCGTGAGCTTTTCCAGGTAGAAAGCCATTTCTACCGGAAAAGCTCACGAAGCGTGCGCCGCCATCTTTTTGATGAAAAGTGCTTCGGTGAGGTCACCGGAAGCACTTTTTCATAAAAAGATGGCGGCGCCCAGCTGATGCCGGTACCGGGCCGCGGCGCCCAGCTGATGCCGGTACTGGGCCACGGCATAAAAAAGGTTGGGGATCACTGGTCTAGAGGCTGGCCATTTAGACCTTGGTCATCACCCGTCTATAATCCTGTGCCCTGGAGCCCGGGTGTCCAAACGTAGCAGCTTTTAAGACTTGTGGACTTCCAACTCCCACAATTCCGCAGCCAGCCCTGCATGGCCACAAGTCTTAAAAGTTGCCAAGTTCGGACCCCTTTGCTCTGGGAGTTGATGGAGGAACGAGTTGACCTTGCAAGTTTCTTTCAGGGTCAGGGAGAAGCTGTCCTCCTAATCCATTCCTAAGTCTTCTCTTCGGGTTCTTTCCAAACCGGGGAGCTCCTACTGGAAAGCAAAGCCACCCCAAAAACAAAGAAGGGACCTGCCAATACGTGACTTTTTGTCACTTTAAACACCTGTTATGGCTTCCCCTATTCCAGACCCACCTTCCAATCCCACTGGAAGTGACCCCTTAACTCACAGCAATTTGCATTCTGCTAAAAAACAAAAAGGAAGAAGGAACCAACCCAGTTTATCCAGTTTATTTTCAGAGAGATAAAAACTGGGCCTGTTTTCTTCCACATTTTTTTTTTTTTGGGGGGCAATGCCCTCACCTTCGAGAAACAGCTCCTGCCCTTCATATTCCACTGCCCTCCCCACCCCGAGTCTTCCAACGGAGTGACATTTGTTATTTTTACTTATCTAATTTAGCAAATGCCCCCCAAATCCTCTTACGGCCCTCCAGATTGGTAACGGAATTAGTGGGGATTAGAGGAGCTGCTAAGGATGGCAAATTGGTTCCCTTTTTGGGGGGGCGTTGGCATCTGCTGATCGGTGCACCGTCCCCTGGGGTAACCTTTTTAATTAAAGAGGACAAGGTTTTAGAATTAAAAGGATCAGCCAGGGTTAAGGAGACACGGGTGGCACCCTGGGCCCAAAATGTTTTCGATGATGCTGTATTAATAAATATATGGAGGGGGGGTTGGCTTTGATTCAACTCTGGTCTGGTTGCCGTTGGGCGCGTACCCCTTTGCCAACTTTGGATGGCGTTGAAAAATCAGCCAGGTCCTTGGAAAAATATTTTTCTTCCGTGGGAACGGCGTTCCCTCGATTTGGAGGCTTCGGTAAGTGGCTTTAGGAGGAAAGAGGCAGTGTTAAAATTTATATTTCTCCATGTGTGTTTTGATTCGTTGCATTTTTTACAGCGGCCCCTCTCCAGAAGGGACTCTGGGTAGCGTACATCATCACACTTAATCAAATCTATATCTCGAAAAGCGAAATACCCCTCATGCATCATCACAAAAATCTCCAAAACCGTGAAGCCTACAAACTTGAAATTTGGCCTGTATGTTCCTCTTGGCTTCTAGGGGCTCACTAAGAAAGGATTTTTCGAAATGACCACCAGAGTATTACTATTTCGTATATTATTATTATTAACACGCTCTGATGCTAAGTTGTTCTACTCCCCCTCCCCACCTGAAATCTGTTCCAAATGCAAAACACAAGCAGAGGAGTTTCAGTTTCAGTTTTACTTTCACAGGGCAAGCAGCTTTAGGACAGAACAGTTGAGCTGAGCTAAGCTCAGGGTCCATGCTGTCTCCTTCCTACTCACACAGCAAATACTGTTTCAGTTTCCAAACTGCCCTCAACTCTCTCATACACTGACAGGACGCTAGGCAGATGAATACCGATGGATGCTGGTAGGCAGAGGCAGAATTTGAGGGCAATCCATGTATGCTCAGAGACATCTTGCCCTCCAAGGATGCAGGAAGGAGGAGGAAGGGGGTAAGGGGAGGAGGAAGGGGAAAGGAGGAGGAGGAAGAGGGGAAGAGGAAGGGGAGGGGAGGAGGAAGGAGGGAAGAGGAAGGGGAGGGGGAGAAGGAAGGAAAGGGAAAGGAGGAGGAGGAAGAGGAAGGGGGAAGAGGAGGAGAGGAAGAGGGGAAGAGGAAGGGGAGGGGAGGAGGAAGGAGGGAAGAGGAAGGGGAGTGGGAGAAGGAAGGGGAAAGGAGGAGGAGGAGGGAGGAAGGGGGAAAGAGGAGGAGGAAGAGGAAGGGGAAGAGGAGGAAGAGGGAAGGAGGAGGAAGGGGGGAAGAGGAGAAAGGGAGCAAGTAGGAAGAAGGGGGAAGAGGAGGAGGAGAACTGGTTTGTTGCTGGCTGACCTGCTGAATTGGAAGGAAAATGGGGGAGGGAGGAAGATGGGAGTTTGGGGAGGGGGCAGAGAACATTTAATCTGCCAACCTGTCAGCAGGTTTTAGAGCAGGAAAGTAGAGAGGCAGATTGGATGATAATCTCCCTTGATCCCCCAGAGACAGATGGGCGGAGGGGACCTTGCCAAGGTGAAGCCAGGAGCAGGGCAGGAATAGGAGACATAATTGATATTTTTTTTGGGGGGGTCGCCAGGCAGGCAGGATGGAGTGGGTGGGGGGGCGCGTGAGGAAGCTTAAATTTGCTTGCAAGGTTTCTAATGCAAAATAAATACATCATCGAGTGTGGTTCCAGGTCTTTCAGCATTTTAAAACAAACATGAGCATAATTTCATGTTCCTACTATTAACTTTCTTATCTGATTTAATATTATTAAAAAAATTACCTGGGCAGCTATTTCAATAAGAGAAGATGGATGACATGCATGCATTCATACATACATGATGACATAGGTATGTATAGTGTGTATGTACAGGATACATCACTATATCAGATAGTAGCTAACATATAAATTTAATAAAGGACGCATTCAATGGATCAAATCACTCAAGTTTAAAAACTGATTTATTGTATTATTATATATAATAGTCAAGCAGTCTACTGGCACGAAGCCGAAAGCACCAGCCTGAGGATGGCGAGTGGGACCTCGCTGAAACATCACCAAGATAGTCTTAATCTTACACAGGAAAAGACCCGAACACACCTAGACCTACGTGTGTGTGTGTCTGTATATATATGTATATATATGTTTTCTCAAGTTTTCGCGGGTACTTACATGTATGGCCTTCAGCTTTGTTCGGGTATTTTCCCACGTCATTATAGTTGTGCTTTTAAAGTTGTAGCAACGTTTCAGCAGAATCTCATCTGCCATCATCAGGCTTCTGTATTGTGTCTGTCTGTGAGTCAGACTTTTACAGTGGTTTCAGATTTAAATTTGGGGCAGCCTATTGCTGTGCCAGAATGGTTTTTTCTTAAGTTTTCGCGGGTACTTACATGTATGGCATTCAGCTTTGTTCGGGTATTTTCCCACATCATTGTAGTTGTGCTTTTAAAGTTGTAGCAAGCCTGATGATGGCAGATGAGATTCTGCCTAAACGTTGCTACAACTTTAAAAGCACAACTACAATGACGTGGGAAAATACCCGAACAAAGCTGAGTGCCATACATGTATATATATGTATACACACACACAAATAAATAAAACAAGCATCAACCAACAATACTACCACTACCACTACTGTAATTCGATTCACCGCCGCGACTCTGCTGCCCCCTGGCGGCGAGAAAGTTTTCCGACTTCCGCGGAACGAGGAACCGAGATTTTCTCTTTATTGGGGTTTACAGATTTACAGATTGAGTTGGAAGGGACCTTGTAGGTCATCTAGTCCAACCCCCCAAGCAGGAGAGTTTCCCCTTCAGGTTCGTGGAAACCGGTTGGCCTTTTCCTATAAGATCCGCGGCGGGCGTGGGAACGACCCTGAAGGAGCGACCGCGTCTTCCCCGCGCGTGGGTCCTTCTGACGTCACCAACTTTGTTTCATCTTCTCACGACTCGATTTTTTTCCCCCGATTAATTTTGGGGTGGTGATTACTCCATCCCTGGAGATTTTTTTTTTCCCAAGAAGAGACTGAAAAGCCCCGGAGAAGAATTAAATGTTCTCATCATCGAGAAGAATTCACCCGTGGAACGACTTGTCTTCAGAAGTTGTGGGGGGCTTCCAACATTGGACGCTTTTTTGTTTTTGTTTTTTAAAGAAAAGATCGGACAACCAATTGTCTGAAATAGTATAGGGTCTCCTGCTTGAGCGGGCCGGGTATAGGGTTCTGTTGAGCGGGGGGGGGTTGGGGGTTGGACTAGACGACCTCCAAGGCCCCTTCCGAGTCTTGTTATCTTGCTTTGCGCCTCGGGAACACACAGCGGGCGGAGCCGCGCTGAAGTTTGGCGGGGCAAGGAAGGAAACCAGGGGTGCGGGGTGGAGAGGAGGGAGGGGCAACCGGCAAGAGTTGGGGATCCGTGTCAGCGGCCGCGTTCACACACACACGCACACACACCCCGCCAGGAATCCCGAGGTTGACTTCATCCACGCTATCACGTGAAACCATCACATGCCTGGTGTGTGTCTGTGTGAGAGAGAGAGGGGGAGGGGGCGGGGTCGCGCATCACATGAGATCAGCTGTTCGGGCTTTGGGCTGACACGTTTGTGCAAACGCTGCAGATCCGATGCAAGCAAAGCAAAACAAGACAAGGCAAGGCAAGGCAGGTCCCGGCCTTTGAACCCGGGCCCGTCCCTCCCCGACCCCCCTCCCCCTTTTGGGCTTCCTGGCACGTCCCTTTGCAAAGCGAGGAGGGCCGAGAGGGGGGTGGGGGTGGGGTCCGCTGCTCACGTGAGCGAGGCTTTTTCTTGTCCCGGGGGAGACAAGCAAGACTTGATTTGACTTCGCTTCGCTTCTTCGGCTCCCGGTGGTTTGGAAGATGCTGGCCCGGTTCCGCCTTTCCTGCGGGCTCCTGCTAGCCGCCCTACTCGCCTTTGCTCACGCAGGTGAGTTCGGAAGGCCCTCCGGAGGTGGGGGGGGAAGCGGCCCGCTGGGGTTACCGCGTGGTCCCCTTTCCTCTCTTGTTTGCTTGCCTTCTGCTTGGGACCAGCGGTGGTCCCAGTTTCCCATAGAGGCCAGTTCAGTATTTGGGGAGCGAGCGGGGGGGGGGACTTAAAGACACGGAGGTCAGCATGCTTAATCACAGCCCCCTTCCCAGCCAGGTGATACTCACCTGTGGGAGAGTGCGCTAACAAGGGGAGGCTCAGTTTTACAACTGTATTATTAAGTGGTAGAATGTGCTGGCAAGGGGAGGCTCAGTTTTACAGCTGTAAAGCATAGGACCCCCTCCCCTTCACTTCCAACTTAATTGTAGACCCGGCCTCACCAGGTGTTATTCAGCGGTAGAGTGCGCCAGCAAGGGGAGGCTCACTTTTAACAGCAGCATTATTTGTTAAAAGTACATATTCCATTTATCTTCTGCCTATCTCACTCTGGGGCTGTCTAGGCAGTCAACGCTAGGGACTTTCCGGGTGCTTCAACGTGGCCCCCTGCCCTTCCTGGGGATAGGGGTAGAGTGCGCTGGCAACGGGAGGCTCAAGGTTTTATTCAGTGACTCCTCCACTCCCGGCATGCTTAATTACAGACCCTGTCCCACCAGGTGATATTCGGTGGTAGAGTGCGCCAGCAAGGGGAAGCTTGGTTTTGCAGTTGTAAAAACCCAGAATTCCTCCTCCAATCCTGTTAGCTCAGGAATTCTGGGAGTTGACGTTCACAAGTCTTAAACTTGTCAAGTTTGAAGACCCTTGCTCTAATAATTTCCATCTGGTTATTGCTTATATTCTATTATATTAAAAATTATATATATGCTAATATTCCCCCTCTTTCTTATTTCTACCTCTATTCTAGCTTCTAGTCAGGCCACAGTTACTAAGCCTAGTGTTAATACCCATGTTTATATTAAACTTGGCATGTTTAAGACTTGTGGACTTCAACTCCCAGAATTCCTGAGCTAACATGACTGGAGGTCAGGAGGAATTCTGGGAGTTGAAATCCACAAGTCTTAAAGCTGTAAAATCTGAGGACTCCTATATTATGATATAATCCTTCATTATTTGGTTATTCAGTGTTTCAATGCGCCCTTCTAGTGCCAATCAATCAGTGCATTCTGAGTTTATCTCGCCCAATAAATAAACCTTGATTGTGGCTGATGAAATCTGTGAGTCACTTTCAGGAAATGGAGGTCTTGTGACTGGTTTTTTGATACCTTTAGCTTCTGAGAATTACGAAGCCGAAACGGATCTTCTGTTTCATTTCTGCAAAAGTAGCTTGAGAAGAGCATCTGTCTCCCTCTTGGAGAAAACAAGGAACTAAAAGTTACTTGTAACTGACTTGGACGTTTTTCTTGTAATTACAAAAACAAAAACCCCAAAGTGACTTGTAATTTGAGAAAGTGTTGATTTCCAGCTATGCAGAGAGACTCAACAGATGCCTGAACGGGCCGCTTGCCCGATACAAATGTAACCAAGCATGTAGATTAACAGAGTTGGAAGGGACCTTGTAGGTCATCAAGTCCAACCCCCTGCCCAAGCAGGAGACCCTACACCATTTCTGACAGAGGACAGTCCAGTCTCTTCTTGAAAGCCTCCAGGGATGGAGCTCCCACTACTGAATAACACAATAATAACAGATTAACAGAGTTGGAAGGGACCTTGTAGGTCATCAAGTCCAACCCCCTGCCCAAGCAGGAGACCCTACACCATTTCTGACAAATTGCAGTCCAGTCTCTTCTTGAAAGTCTCAAGTGATGAAGCTCCCACAACGTCTGAAGGCTACTTCTGTTCCATGGGTTGATTGTTCACAGATTCATTCAGAGATCTATCTATCTGCCATTGGCTAGCTCAGTATGTCACATAAAATTTGCTAGCAAGCAAACTCACAAAATTAACTCCCAACGCACCATTATGTAAATATTGAACTTTTTATATAAAAAAGAGCAACTTTTACCCCAAATCAGGCCAAGCAGGCAGGCAGATTGAGTTGCTTGCAGAATCACAGATTCATTCAGAGATCTACCATTCTGCAATCTGCTACCTGAGTCTGCAGTGAAAAATAGAAGCTAGGAAGGTTGGGCTCTGCTTTTAGATTACCTAGAAAGCAAGAAATCCAACCGTTTCCTGCTTTCTAGCTAATCTAAATCTCCAGAACAGCTGATAGTTGGAACAGCTGGTGGGAGGGAAAAGAAAAATAGCAATTTACCAAAAAATAGGCTAACGCAGGCAAGTTGGATGGAGCGCATGCCAGGTAAGCAGTGAGGGGGAGGGGAGGAGCAGGGCCAGCCAGTGGTGCGATTTGCCGGTTCTCGGAGCTGGGCAGAATCATAACAACCGGTTTTATAGAATTGGTCCGACTAGGTAGAATCCTACCCCTGGTCTGTATGTACTTTGTTTTTGGACTGAATTTTCTCCAGTTAAAGGCTGTTCCTGGGAGAGTTTTTTTTCCTCCAGCCGAAGGTAACCTGCACATTGGGGGCAAAGTTGGAAATAATAAAAGGATTCTTCTTGCTTATGTGACTGGGTTGCCTTTGTGCCACGCCCCTTTGGATCATCACACCTAGGCATTGCATCTAACTGGAAACCACCTTGAGTTTAGACAGGGTTTATACTGAAGTATTGTGCAAAGTTTTTCTTTTTCTTTTTAATCTTTATTTCTCCCCCCCCATGTCGCCCTTTTAGGCAAAGTTTTCTGGCTCTTCCGCCAGCATGTCGAGCGGCAGCGCGAACAACAAGCCATGAGGGAAGTGCAGATGCGTTGGCAGCTGCAGAGCCAGTTTAGGCCAACGATGCTAAATTCAATCTCCACTAAGGTGGGGGTCATCCCTCAGCGTCTGGATCACTTCAACCGTCAAGAGAGACGCGTCTTTAACCAGGTGAGAAAGCGGCAGTTGAGAACGGACAGCTGTGTACGTTCAGATCGGCCCTGCCTTGGTGGTGTTTCTCAACTTAGGCCCATTTAAGAACTGTGGACTTCAACTCCCAGAATTCCCCTGTCAGTGTGCTATTGAATATTAAGATATGTGGACTTCAACTTGCATAGCTGGCTGAGGAATTCTGGGAGTTGGTCCACAAATCTTAAAAGTTGCCTTAGTCAGTGAACTATTGAATGTTAAGATAGATGGACTTCAACTCCCAGAATTCCCCAGTCAGTGAGCTAGTGAAGTTTAAGATTTGTAGACTTCAAATCCCGGAATTGTGCTGGCTGAGGAATTCTGGGAGTTAAAAATAGACAAATCTTAAAATTGCCAAATCTGGAGACTCCTACGGTGTTGGATGCAAATGTGAACAGTGCCCCGTTCTTAATTTTCAGCATTGTGGCTTTTCTTGACTACTAATTTTATATTTGGTGATTTGATTCTCTTCCGTCTCACTTTCTTTCTTTCTGAATTTCAGCGCTACTGGATTAATGAGCAATTTTGGCAGCGTCCCGCAGGGCCCATTTTCCTCTACATTGGCGGGGAAGAAACCCTCACGCCGTTTTCTGTGGTGGCCGGTAAGTGAGTCAGGCCGAGCGGTAGCAGCCAGGAGGCCACGCTCTCTGGAGAGGAACGTTCGGCTTGGCTTTCTCTCCCTGGGAAGAAGCGAAGCTGGGATGCGCAGCCAGGAAAATGTCCAGGGTCCCAGCTCTGCAAATTTAAATCTTGTCATTGGGGACGCCATCTTGACTTTTTTGACTCCTTTCCTACAGAGCTCCCAGCTGCCCTGTAGAGAGGAGAGGCTTCATACAGGAGAGGCCTCATAGAATTACCATAGAGTCACCTGGGGTGTGGGAAGAAAATACCCCTTCTTGGGCACAATTGTACTTTCTCCCCCTTGTAGCACTGATGTTGTTACCTAGTTTGGTAATGAAATGTCGACAGGAAAACCACCAAGCTTAGACCCCACATCACCCTGTTGCATTTTATTCTAATTTCAGGACATCATGTAGATTTGGCAGAGAAGTACAAAGCGATGGTGGTAGCATTGGAACATCGCTTCTATGGGACCAGCCTTAATCCTGATGGTTTGCAGGATGAAAATCTTCAATTCCTGTCTAGCCAGCAAGCGTGAGTTGGCCCAAAATTCACCAGTTTTCATCTTGAGGGGCTGGCTAACATCCACATCCACCTTCTGGAGTTTGCTAGACTGTTTTGGACCCATGTTTGCCAACGTTAGCAGTTTTAAGATCTGTGGACTTCAATTCCCAGAATTCCCCAGCCAGCATGGCTGGCTGGGGAATTCTGGGAGTTGAAGTCCACGGATCTTAAAATTGCGAGGTTGGGACGTGCTGGTTTAAACAGCTAGAAATCCTCAATGTTTTCTCTATTTCAGTCTGTATTTGCAAAAATAAAAAAAAAAATGGGCCTGGTTTTTTTATTTGTTTAAAAAAAAATATAAAAAATATAAATTTATTTATTTTAATTTAAATTTATATACCACCCATCTCAGTGACAAGTGACTCTATAAGCAGCTTACAACAATATTAAAAACACCAGATAAAAATGATAAAAAAAGAAATCAAATTATCAGAAACCAGCAGCAATTAAAAACCTTTTATTGCTGTCTTTTGACTTACAGGTCATGTTGGCTTATTCTAGATATGTGGGTAGAAGGAACTCCAAATGTGGGTATATGTGGGTAGAAGGAACTCCAACTATAATTCTGCAATTGCTGATTTTTAGATTCGAAGTTCAGCGTCTCTTCCTTGTTTTTATTCTGACCATTGAAAAATCCATTTAATTTTTCCTTAGGCTTCTGAGATTCCTTCAGGCAGAGTCTAAACAGGTTCGAGTCTATTTTTACTGCCTTGAGGTCTAGAAACCCGAGGCGCGAGTTGTCGGCCACTGGTTATTGCATTGACTTGAACCCAGGCCCATTTTAGACAGCATTTCAGAGGGCAGGAAGAGCTTACAACACCTTGTCCAGGGTGTGCCAGGCACAATCCGTAAGATTTGAGATGGAGAAACGCCCGCCGTGTCTTGTTAACACTCTCTGAAACCTTCTCCCTTTCAGTCTCTCTGATCTGGTTGCCTTCCGCCATTTTATCACCGAGAAGTACAACTTGAGAGCAAATCACACCTGGATTTGCTTCGGAGGCTCGTATCCTGGTTCTTTGGCTGCCTGGTTTAGGCTAAAGGTAGATGTCAACTCGTAAAACATTCCTATGCCTGTTTTAGTAGTTGCCATTAAAAAAAAAAGGGATGGAGGAAGGAAATGTGGGAAGAGCAGTGCACCAAAGCGAAAGTACATTCCAACTCTTTATCTTTAAAAGATTGTAACTAAACTACCAGAGCTTTTGCCTGCGAATATATTTAATTGGAGAACATGAATGATGACACCCAGCCCAGGAAGGTGCTCAATTGGAGAATCTAATTTATGACACACCCAAGGGGGAGGGGGGAAACGGGGTCACGGGGGACTGTAAATGACGTAGGCCAGAGTTGGCTTCATACAGGGCAGGGCCAGTAGGTCGCCTCTAATGAATCCTTTGAAGTTTGGCTCGAGAATCATGATTTAATTAGAGCGATTGCTGGAATCTTGACGGTAGGATCTGGAAAGCTTCCGAAATACAGGATTCCGTCTGCTTAACTAACCGTGAGGCCACTTAACGACTGCAAGAGAATTGCCAGGGTTGTGATCGTTGAGTGAAGCAAAGATTTTGCTTTGTGAAGATTGCGTTCCTGAGATTGCAATCTCAACTGTGGCTGTTAAATGAGGATTAGCTGTGGGGAATCAAACTCTTTTTGCAGAAAGTGGAACCTTGAGGGGGGGGGCGGCATCTTAATGGCTCCTTCTGCACATCAGAAACGGCTTTATGGAGGTCAAAGGCCAGGGAAACGGAGTTGGTTGAAAGGCTATCTCTCTTCCCTCGCCGAGAGTCCCAAATATTACAGGGAAATTTTTTTTTTTCCATGCCTTTATTGATCTTCCTTCCTTTCTTTCTTTCTTGCAGTTTCCCCATCTGGTCTTTGCCGCCATCGCTTCGTCCGCCCCAGTTAAAGCCCAGATGGATTTCACCGGCTACAACAAGGTCAGCTTTTGCCGGGATCCCAAAATAACTTCTGAATTCTGAGATGTTCATGATAGATAGATAGATAGATAGATAGATAGATAGATAGATAGATAGATAGATAGATAGAGAGAGAGAGGATAGATAGATAGATAGGATAGATAGATAGATAGATAGATAGATAGATAGATAGATAGATAGATGATAGATAGATAGATAGATAGATAGATAGATAGATAGATAGATAGATAGATAGAGATAGATAGATAGATAGATAGATAGATAGATAGATAGATAGAAGAAGAGAGAGAGGATAGATAGATAGGGATGATAGATAGATAGGGATGATAGATAGATGATAAATAGATAGATAGATAGATAGATAGATAGATAGATAGAGAGATAGAGAGATAGAGATAGATAGATAGATAGATAGATAGATAGAGAGAGAGAGAGAGATGATAGATAGATGATAGATAGATAGATAGATAGATAGATAGATAGATAGATAGATGATAGATAGATAGATGATAGATAGATAGATAGATAGATAGATAGATAGATAGGGATGATAGATAGGGATGATAGATAGGGATGATAGATAGATAGATAGATAGATAGATAGATAGATGATAGAGATGGATGATAGATAGATGATAGATAGATAGATAGATAGATAGATAGATAGGGATGATAGATAAATAGATAGGGATGATAGATAGATAGATAGATAGATAGATAGATAGATAGATAGATAGATAGATAGATAGATAGATAGATAGATGGATGGATGGATGGATGGATGGATGGATGGATGGATGGATGGATGGATGGTGCTTTCTAACTTGGAAGAGACAAAGGAGAGAGAAAAAAGCAAGCACCATAATTTATCTCTCTGTATAGTTGTTTTAGTATGGGCCACTTTGAGATGTGTGGCCTTCAACTCCCAGAATTCCCTTGCCAGCAACGCTAGCTAGAAAATTGTGGGAGTTGAAGTCCACGTATTTCAAGCTTAAAAAACACTGAGCTGTGCACTACTTGCACAGTGAAAGATTCGCCTACATATTTCATGGAAGGAAACAAAACCGGTGTTTTCCACTCTGTCGGAAGAAAAAAAGGAGAAGGAAAACAGCATGGTTCATGCACAAACTTAGTTCTCATCTATCTTTTTTAACACATTGGTTAACCATATTGTGGCCAAGGGAAGTCTGTTGTGAAACCTTTGATTCCAGATTGAAGCTGCAATATTTTAGAAAGAAGCTGGAACATATGTTTGAGAAAACCCTTAAATGTCATTTTTCCTTTTGCTTCCATTCCTTTAGATTGTCGCTGCAAGTCTATCGAATCCAGTGGTTAAAGGTTCCAAAGCGGTCAGTTGTCTTAAAAAATATTTTTAAAAGAAAATTATTTTAAAAAGGGTTTTGTTAAAGTGAGAACAGTACAAATTTAAGGAAAAATAAAATAAAAGTGATATGAAGGAAGAGAAAGGAAAGAGGGAAGGAAGAGAAGGAAGCATTCCATGGGGGAGATAGGCAGCATATAAAAGAAGGAAGGGGAAAGGGAAGGGAAGGAAGGGAAGGAAGGAAGGAAGGAAGGAAGGAAGGAAGGAAGGAAGGAAGGAAGGAAGGAAGGAAGGAAGGAAAAGAGGGAGGGAAGAGAAGGAAAGGGAAGGAGGAAGGAAGTGGAGGAAGGAAAGAGGGAGGGAGGGCAGGGGAAGGAAGGAGAAGGAAGAAGGAAGTGGAGGAAGGGAGGGAAGGAAGGAAAAGAGGGAGGGAAGGAAGGAAAAAGGGAGGGAGGGCAGGGGAAGGAAGGAAAAGGAGGAAGGAAGGGATGGAAGGAAGGAAAAGAGGGAGGGAGGGAAGAGAAGGGAAGGGAAGGAGGAAGGAAGTGGAGGAAGAAAGGGAGGGAAGGAAGGAAGGAAAAGAGAGAGGGAGGGAAGGAAGGAAAGAGGGAGGGAAGGCAGGGGGAGGAAGGAGAAGGAGGAAGGAAGTGGAGGGAGGGAGGGGGGAAGGAAGGAAGGAAGGACATCCAATATTCTTTACAGAAGCTATAAATACATTTATATTTTATCCTTTCTCTCTGAGGTTGCATCATGGTCTCCTTTTTTCCACAGTTTATCCTTTCTAATCATTGGACCCCTAAATTACAAGAATTTTTTTTTCCAATTTTCAGCAAAAAGTCAAAAGCAAATAAATTGACAAGTCTGAATCTTCCCCCTCTGGGCTTACATTCCCTATCGCTTGAAGTCCTATTGACTTTTAAGGCAAGAAATGTTCCGATCTCAAGATCCCTGGGATCTCAAGAGGTTGGCAAGGCTGCTCCTCGCTAGATTCCCTCAATCTGCTTTCTGCTGCGCCTCCTGGAAACCGAGACCCGAGTCCTTTTATCTGCACTCGCAATCTGACATCGACCCCTGCAATTTCACCAGGAGTATTTTGCAGGAGCATCCAAATTGAAAAGAGGGTGGTGCAATATGGTGCTTTGAAGCTTTGTCCTCCAACCCCGCCGAGCATTTGAACCCAGAACCCAGACCTCTTGGCTTGCTAGCTCAGCTCGATGGCTTAGCGTACTTCCTGAAGCCGAACCTAGCTAGAAACTTACCATTCAGCACTGCAAACTTGACCCTGTGCGGATCTCAATTTTTCCCCCTCCTAATTCCATGCGCATTCTTCAGTTCTGCTACTTTCGGCTTCCTATCCATGAATGTCCAGCCCCCCCGCCCAACCAAGGACCCTCCTAACTTTGGGTTGGGGCTTCTCTGCTTTCTCCCCCAGTGCCTGCAAAGAGTGAGAGAGGCCTTCGCTTCCGTGGACAGCATGGTGCGTGTCGGACGGCTGGCAAAACTCAGCGTAGATTTCCACTCCTGCAGCCCTTTGCAAGGGGACAAAGACTGCCAAGTGTTGGTCACCAACCTAGCCGACGTCTTCATGGGAGCCGTACAGTACAACTACGAGGCGATCGTGTCGGGCACCGTGGCCAGTATGTGCAGCATCATGACGAACAGCAGCGTTGGCACCCCCTATCAAAGGCTCGTTGTCACCAATCGTGTAAGGCATTTGTATTTCTGGGGGGGGGACACCACCGAGAAGGCCGTGCCCTGGCTCCTGACTGTGAACCAGTGACAAGGGTGGCCAGAGAGAGCCGGTTTGGGTTAGTGGTTAAGACACCAGGCTGAAACCAGGAGACCAGGCGACTGGGAGTTCTAGTCATACCAGGTATAGAAGCCAGCTGGGTGACTTGGGCCAATCCCCAGGAGTTGGTGAGATTAATCCCACCTCAGATGAAAGTCAGCTGGTTGGTCCTGGGCCAGTCCAGGAGACGGGAGTTCTAGTCCCACCTTAGACATGAAAGCCAGGAGAGACAGGCCAGTCACCAGGAGACTGGGAGTTCTGGTCCCACCTTAGCCATGAAAGCCAGGTGGGTGACCCTGGGCCAGTAACCAGAGATTGGGAATTCTAGTCCTGCCTTAGCCATGAAAGCCAGCTGGGTGACCCTGGGCCAGTAACTAGAGACTGGGAGTTCTGGTTCTGCTTAGGCATGAAGCCAGGTGGGTGACCCTGGGCCAGTCACCAGGAGACGGGAGTTCTGGTCCCACCTTAGGCATGAAAGCCAGCTGGGTGGCCCTGGGCCAGTAACTAGGAGACTGGGAGTTCTAGTCCTGCCTTAGCCATGAAAGCCAGCTGGGTGGCCCTGGGCCAGTAACTAGGAGACTGGGAGTTCTAGTCCTGCCTTAGCCATGAAAGCCAGCTGGGTGGCCCTGGGCCAGTAACCAGGAGACTGGGAGTTCTAGTCCTGCCTTAGCCATGAAAGCCAGCTGGGTGGCCCTGGGTCAGTAACTAAGAGACTGGGAGTTCTAGTCCTTCCTTAGCCATGAAAGCCAGCTGGGTGGCCCTGGGCCAGTAACCAGGAGACTGGGAGTTCTAGTCCTGCCTTAGCCAGGAAAACCAGCTGGATGACTTAGAGTCAATCTCCAAGATATAGTGAGGCCTGATCCTACCCCAATCATGAAAGCCAGCTGGGTGACCCTGGGCCAGTCATCAGGCGATTGAGAGTTCTAGTCCTGCCTTAGCCATGAAAGCCAGCTGGGTGACTGGGGCCCAATCCCCAGGAGACGGTGAGTTCTAGTCCCACTTTAGGCATAGAAGCCAGCCGGATGATCTTCGTCAGGCAAGTCATCAGGTGACTGGGATTTCTAGTCCCGCCTTAGCTAGGAAAGCCGGCTGGGTGTCTTTGGGCTAGTCAACCCAGCCCCCCTCACAGGGTTGTTGTTGTGTGGAAAAGATGGACAAGAAAGTGTGTTGGATACGTTCTTCGCCTTGAGTTCTTTGTAGAAATAACCAAAGAGGGATAGCGATTCAATAGATCGCTAAACCCGGAGGCAGAATTCCGAGAGTCCTTACTGGCTCTTCTCTGGGGCAGGTAATCCTGGACCAGTTGGGAATGCCGTGTTTGGAGAACTCTCATGAGGAAATCCTGGAGGAGTTACGCAACAGCAGCATTGCGATGTCGGATCTGGCGATGAGACAATGGTACTTTCAGACCTGCACGGAATTTGGCTATTGTAAGTGAGCATTGAAAGCGTCCGGATTCCTTTCCCATCCTCCCAGGCTGTTTCCAATGTGCTGTGGCTGTCTTCCCTCCCCTCCCCTCCCTTTGTCTCTCTCTCTCCCTCTCCCTCCCTCCCTCTCCTCCTCCTCTCCCTCTCCCCTTTGTCTCTCTCTCCCTCCTCCTCTCTCTCTCCCTCCCCTTCCCTTTGTCTCTCTCTCCCTCCCTCTCCCTCCTCTCCCTCTCCCTCCTTTGTCTCTCTCTCTGCCTTCCTCCCCTCCCTGCCTCCCCCTGCCTCCCCCTCCCTCTCCCTCTCCCCTCCCTCTCTCCCTCTCCCTCCCCTCCCTTTGTCTCTCTCTCTCTCTCCCTCTCCCTCCTCCTCTCCCTCTCCCTCCTTTGTCTCTCTCTCACTCTCCCTCCCTCTCCCTCCTCCTCTCCCTCTGCCCCCTTTGTCTCTCTCTCCGCCTTCCTCCTCCCCTCCCCTGCCTCCCCCTCCCTCTCCCCCTCCCTCTCCCTCTCCCTCCCCTCCCTTTGTCTCTCTCTCACTCTCCCTCCCTCTCCCTCCTCCTCTCCCTCTCCCTCCTTTGTCTCTCTCCCTCCCTCCTCTCTCTCTCCCCTCCCCTTCCCTTTGTCTCTCTCTCCCTCCCTCTCCCTCCTCTCCCTCTCCCTCCTTTGTCTCTCTCTCCCTCTCCCTCCCTCTCCCTCCTCCTCTCCCTCTGCCCCCTTTGTCTCTTTCTCCGCCTTCCTCCCCCTCCCTGCCTCCCCCTCCCTGCCTCCCCCTCCCTCTCCCCTCCCTCTCCCTCCCCTCCCTTTGTCTCTCCCCTCCTCCTCTCTCTCTCCTCTGCCTCTTTGTCTCTCTCTCCGCCTTCCTCCCCCTCCCTGCCTCTCCCTCTTCCTCCCTCCCTCTCTCCTCTTCCTCCCCTCCCTGCCTCTGTCTCCCTCTCCCCTCCCCTCTCCCTCTCCCTCCCTCCCTCTTTCTCCCTCCCTCTTCCTCCCTCCCCTCTCCCCCGGTCTCCCTCTCCTTGTTCCTAGCTTACTTCTCTCTCTCTCTCTCTCTGCTCTGGAGAATAACCTAACTCCCTCTTCTTTATGGCAGCCCTCAGATATTGGAACCCCGCTATCACGTCCCCCTAATCCTTCTTTTCATTAAACTAGACATTCCCAGTTCCTGCAACTGGTCTTCGTATGTTTTACCCTCTAATTCCCTCATCCTCTGTGTGGCTCTTCTCTGCACTCTTTGGCCTTCTTACCAAGGCATTATAAAGCGATCCTGAGGCTTCGCTTGATCTTGATTCTACCCCTCAGTGTAAACTGCGTAGGTAAAAGGAAAAGGTTCCCCTCCTTGCACATCCGTACTAGCCGCTTCTGGCTCTAGGGGACGGTGCTCATCTCCGTCACAAAGCCGAAGAGCCAGTGCTGTCCGAAGACGTCTCCGTGGTCATGTGGCCGGCATGACTCAACGCCTTCGAAGGGGCACGGAAGGCTGTTCCCTTCCCACCAAAGGGGTCCCTATTTTTCTGCTTGCATTTTTTTTTTTTACATGCTTTTGAACTGCTAGGTTGGCAGAAGCTGCTGGGACAAAAGTAACAGGAGCTCACTCCGCGACGCGACGCTAGGGATTCGAACCACCAAACTGCTGACCTTTCTGATCGACAAGCTCAGCGCCTCAGCCACTGAGCCACTGCATCTCCTTTTGTAACTGCGTAGTAAATCCCATTTCAAAATGGCTTCTCCTCCCACTTTAGATCAGACCTGCGAGGACCCAGAGTGCCCCTTTTCTCCTCAGATGAGCTTGGCCTACCAGTTAGATATCTGCACTCAAGTCTTCAACATCTCTTGTCGCAATGTCAGCGAAGGCGTCTCTTTCACCAACGACTATTATGGGGCCGATCATCCCAAAGCAAGCCGGGTTCTTTTTGTTAACGGTACGTCGCTGTGTCACCTCAAAAATATTTCTTTGGTCTTTTAAAGTTGCCAGCAGAAAGGGGGGGGAAAGCAGTGCATTCCTTAAATGCTTCAGATAGTTGCTAGGCAGCCGAAGCTGTTGGCACGCAAGATTATTACTGGAGAGCATGATTGATGATTCTTGGCTATGGATGTGTCCCATTGGAGAATATGCATCCAGAGGGTGGGGGGAAGACTAGGGTCAAGGGGGAAATGAATGATGTGTCTTAGAGTCGGCTGCGCCCAGTTAATGCCGACATGGTCACTCCTAATAAATGATTTTTTTTTAAACTCTGAGAGATGCGGCTAGAGACATATGATTTGAATGGGGGTGGATTGTCGGAGCCCTGACACTCTGCTTTTGAAAGGGCAAGGGTCTCCAAATTTGGCAAGTTTTAAGACTTGTGGGCTTCCAACTCCCAGAATTCCTGAGTTAACCTGACTGGAGGAGGAATTCTGGGAGTTGAAGTCCACAAGTTTTTAAAGCTGTCAAGTTTGGAGACCCCTGTGAAAGGGCTAAGTGGGATTGGAACTGGCAAACAATAGGAGATCCCAGGAAGGTTGGAAAACCCTTCTGCCAAGACACGGCAACGTGGACACCCAGGTGGACGGGAAGTTGCCAGCAGTCAAACGTGATGTCTAGAGTGGATTTTATTTGGGGCTGAGAATGGGAAAACACATCAGCTCATTAATAAAGGAGAATATTTGTAACTCAGGGCTGACCTGAGGGATCCTTGGTGCTCTCTGAGCTTGATTGTTTTCTTGCAGACGTTTTATGACCCAGCTAGGTAACAGCATCAGTGCTAGAAGGGAGTGGGGTTTGTGGAGAGGAGGAGGAGGAGGTGGAAGAAAAATAATAATAGTAATAGTAATAGTAATAGTAATAGTAATAATAATAATAATAATAATAATAATAATAATAATAATAATAATAATAATAATAATAATAATAATAATAATAATCCCAATTGTAATTGGAGCCCTTGGAGCAATACCTAAAGGGCTACCTTGCTATTTGGAAATCCTGAATTTATCAGACTTGAACACCCTGATTCTACAAAAAAACCACCCTACTTGGAACAGCTTATATCCTCCGTTGCTACCTGAACAGTTTCTAGGTCCTTGGTTAGGACTGGAGCTGTTGAGCTACCAACCAGCCCCAAAGGCTGTGAATCTCACTAAAGATTAATAATAATAATAATAATAATAATAAGGACTCGAGCTGTTGAGCTACTAACCAGCCCCAAGGTTGAATCTCACTAAAGATTAATAATAATAATAATAATAATAATAATAATAATAATAATAATAATAATGGTTAGGACTCGAGCTGTTGAGCTACCAACCAGCCCCAAAGGTTGAATCTCACTAAAGATTATTATTAATAATAATAATAATAATAATGGTTAGGACTCGAGCTGTTGAGCTACCAACCAGCCCCAAAGGTTGAATCTCACTAAAGATTAATAATAATAATAATAATAATAATAATGGTTAGGACTCGAGCTGTTGAGCTACCAACCAGCCCCAAAGGCTGTGAATCTCACTAAATATTAGATGATGATGATGATGATGATGATGATGATGATAGTCCTTGTTGGTCTCTGGACTTGGTTGTTTTCTTGCAGACAAACTAGGTAACATCATCAGTTCTGGAAGGGAGTGGGGCTCGAAGAGGAGGAGGAATAATGTGGGGTCTTTGGTGGTCTCTGAGCTTGCTTCTTTTTCTTGCAAACATTATATGACCCAAACCAGGTAGCCTCATCAGTGCTAGGAGTAACACTCATGTTGTTCCCTACTTTGGGTCCTGAAATGTCTGCAAGAATTGTATTTGCTAAAAACTGGAAAAATGAGAAAATACCATTGCAGGAAGAAATTATTAAGAAAATATTGGAATGTGCTGAAATGAGTAGATTGACATTTGAAATTAGAGAACAAGAGGATAACAATTTTATAAAATTTGGGACCTTTTCTATCAATGGTTGGATGATAAAACACAATAATAGAATATTTAGAATTTTAGATAATAATGAATATATAAAGAGACATTTTTTTTCTTTTTTATTCGATATCACATCTATAAAAAGTTTTCAGGATAGATCTGGTAGGATTATATGAATTGTTATAAAATAAACTAAGTAAATTATATTTATCTCGCAAAGTATGAATGAATAAAATTATAGTCAAATGATTGTTTAATAGTGATACTAGGGTACTTAATCTTTGATTGATAATATGAGTTATTATGTGATGTAACTGTAATTGAGAGTATGAAATGAATGCACAAAAACTGGTAAACCAACCGACACACTGTTTGTATATCTATGAAAGAAAGCTGGATGTTTTCATGTTTTGTTTGTTTTGTCTGTCTTTTAAAATTAATAAAATTGTTTTTTAAAAAAAAAATGTCTGCAAGAAAACAACCAAGCTCAAATCAACTCACAGTTTAAAAAACACAGTGTGCGAGAGAACTTTGCCGATTTCTAGCAAATTTGTGCTTTGCAACACAGTACCAGATGTATTTAGGCCTGGTGTCAGACAAGTCCTCATCTTACGACCGTAATTGAGCCCCAACATCCCTGCCTGAGACGGACTGATTTTTTTCCCCCCTTTCCTTTCCAACCTTTCGCAGGCGACATTGACCCTTGGCATGCCCTGAGTGTCCTCAAGAACGAGTCCTCCTCGGAACTGGCCATTTTAATCAACGGTACTTCGCACTGTGCCAACATGTATTCGCCTGCACCCGGGGACCCTTGGTCCCTTATCCGGGCCAGACAGGTGAGACTGGTGAAGGAGGCTGAAGCAAAGAGACGGGAAGGTTGTGTGGGAAATGCAGCAGGTGGCATAATAAATTAAATTTTAAAAAAAAAAACACAATAAGTAGTCTGAAATCGAGGCTTCAATTTTGGGGGCAAGCTGAACTTTTTCCAAATGAAAATAAATGACTCAAATGGTTAGCACCAGCTAGAAACTGGGAGGCTGGAAGTTCTAGTTCTGCTTTAGGCATGAAAGTCGGCTGGGTGGCTTTGGACCAATCAACAGAAGACAGTGGTTGTAGTCCCGCCTTACGGGTGAAAGCTGGTTGGGTGACTTTGGGCCAATCACTAGGAGACAGGGAGTTCTAGTCCTGCCTTAGGCAGGAAAGCCAGGTGGGACTTGGGCCAATCACCAGGAGACGGTGAGTTCTAGTCCCGCCTTAGCATGAAAGGCAGCTGGGTGACTTGGGCCAATCACTAGGAGACTGGGAGTTCTAGTCCTGCCTTAGGCAGGAAAGCCGGTGGGTGACTTTGGGCCAATCACCGGAGACGGTGAGTTCTAGTCCCGCCTTAGGCATGAAAGGCAGCTGGGTGACTTTGGGCCAATCACTAGGAGACTGGGAGTTCTAGTCCTGCCTTAGGCATGAAAGCCAGGTGGGTGACTTTGGGTCAGTCCCCCTCTCTCAGCCCAAACCACCTCACAGGATTGTTGTTTTGGGAAAAAAGAGGAAGGAGGAGTATTCTGTATATTTTGCAGCCTTGAGTTATTTATAAAAATAATAAAGGCAGGTAGAAATGAATAAATAGAGGAGGAAGCAAGTAAGAACAGAAGATTGGCAAAGAATCCGCTGAGAAAGACAAACTAATACTTCTTTGAAGTTAATAAAATTTGCTCTATTTTTTTCTTTTTCTTTCTTTAGCAAATTACCGCCTGGGTTGGCAAATGGCTGAATTTAGCAAAAATTCCCTGAGATAACCTGCGTACACAAGAAAGAAAAGTAGCTGGACCATTTTGTGTAGCTAGAGATACGAAGCAAACGCTGTTTGGACTTGCCTTCACGTAGAGATTTGCACGAAATTCCTTCGGCACACAAGAAAACTACCTCTTTTGCCACCTTGGCTCTGCTTTTTAACTTTTTTATAAAAAAAAAACCACGCACACTACTTTCTAAATGCACATTTTTTAAAAAAAAATGATTTAATGAACTCTGTGGATCTTGGCTGACTTAGCCTGCAGCACGAAGCCCTCACCGGGCTGGTTTCCAATTTGCAACATGTGAAACCCAACCTATTGGGACAAAATGTAAATTTATTACAATAAGAAATAAAGTTGATAAACCGTAGTTAAGTGGCTTTGGGGGGGTGGGGGGGAAGGGAGGAAATCTATGACCTGGATCGTTGTGAGGTCACTTGCAAATGAAGTCATATCTACTTAAGTAAAAGGAAGCTAGAGAGGAAATGTTGCTGTTTTTTTTAAAAAAAAAGAAATAGTGGCTTTGAGCTGCTTGCGATAGAAAGAAATTTAGCAATGATGAAACTTTTTCCCTTTATGGGTAAACCTTGACTTAACAACTGGGTCCAGAACCTCCATCGCTAAATAATGCCATTAAATGGTGTTAGACTTCTGGAAGGAGAGGAATCTGCTCCACTTTACATTCAAGAGAGGCTGTGTGGAGAGAGTTTCCTCTTTTAAATTTTAAATTCCTGGGAGTCTACCTCAGCGAAGATCTCACCTGGAAATCAGGTAACCCAGGTGGCCAGGAAGGCCCAACAGAGACTCCATTTCCTCAGGGTCTTGCGAAAGAATAAAGTGGAACAATGACTGATGAGACCTCCTTTTACCGGTCCACAATAGAAAGCGTCCTCACGTATTGCATGATGGTGTGGTATGTCGGCTTGACAGCCGCAGATAGAAAGACATTACAGAGATTGGTGAGCCCAGCACAGAACATTGTGGGCTGTTCCCTGACACCACTAGATGACCTCGCTAGGGGCTCGCTGCCTTAGAAGAGTGAGGAAAATCCTCGGGGACGATTCACACCCTGGTCAGCCCTTCTTCACTCTCCTCCCATCGGATGGGAGATAGAGAAGCAGAGCCAGCCGCGCCAACAGGCTGAAGAACAATTTATACCTGTCGGCTGTCAAGACTTCTGATTGGAAAATAACTTCATGTCAACATAATATGACAGACTTGCAGGGCCGGCGCATTGTGCAACAAGGTCACATAGTGTAATAAGATTGGGACTGGGTTAGGGACTTCTGTCCTCACTGTGAGTTGTGTTGGGTGTGTTGTGCACAAAGGGAGGCTCAGCCAATCTCATTGTTATACGGGTTGTACTCTGACAATAAAGGTAATAATAGAGTCAGGCCCAATTTTATGACTCAATTAAGGCTGTTATTAAAAGACGCTCCTGGGGAGAAAAGCTGTGGCAAATCCAGACAGCATACTAAAAAGCAGAGACACCCCCCTGGCAACAAAAGTGTGTATAGTCAAGGGTATAGTTTTTCCCAGTTGCAATGTATGGTTGTGAGGGTTGGACCATATGAAAGGCTGAGCGCCAAAGAATGGAGGCCTTTGAACTCTGAGGCTGGAGGAGGAGATTCCTGCGAGACCCTTGGACTGCAAGGCCATCCAACCGGTCAGTCCTAGAGGAGATCAGCCCTGACTGTTCTTTAGAAGGCCAGTTCCTGAAGATGAAGCTCAAAGACTTTGGCCACCTCATGAGAAGGAAGGACTCACTGGAGAAGAACCTAACACTGGGAACGATCGAGGGAAGAAGAAGAAGAAGAAGAGGAAGAAGAGGAAGAAGAGGAGGAAGAAGAAGAAGAAGAAGAAGAAGAAGAAGAAGAAGAAGAAGAAGAAGAAGAAGAAGAAGAAGAAGAAGAAGAAGAAGAAGAAGAAGAAGAAGAAGAAGAAGAAGAAGAAGAAGAAGAAGAAGAAGAAGAAGGAAGGAGGAGGAGGAGGAGGAGGAGGAGGAGGAGGAGGAGGAGGAGGAGGAGGGAGGAGGAGGAGGAAGGGGCTGGATGGAGTCACCAAAGCAGCTGGCGTGAGCTTCAGTGGACTCCAGAAGATGGTAGAGGACAGGAAGGCCTGGAGGAATGTTGTCCATGGGCTCGCGATGGGTCAGACACAACTCCACAACCAACATCAATGGGCTTCTTCCATTGACTTTGTTGAAAACCAGCTGGGAAAGTCTTAAGTTATAATCACATGACCCTGGAATACTGCAAACGGTATAAATAACCAAATTTTAATCACGTGAAGGCGGAGAAGAACCTGATGTTCGCAGAGAAGCAGCAGCATACAGAGAGAGAGACCCAAATCCTCAATATCTAGGCAATACCTTCTCTTATGGCCTACAGCCATCTCAGTAGACTAACATCTGGGAAAAGTTTTCTTAAAAGTTCAAACAGGAAGCCGTCTTTTCTTTCAGATGGTCAGTTCAAAAGCTACTTCATGCTGGCTCTTCCCCATTGGTTTCCTGTCTCCGGCTCGGTTGGCATCCTCTCCTGCCAGCTCCTCCTTTGAGAAGTTCACCATTTCTTGATGTAACTCGCTGAGATCCTGGATCTCCAAGGCAAGGACGTAGAGGTGATGAAAAAGCATTAGATCACTCCTTCGCAGACGCAGCTGGGAAGAGGGAATGCCAAACAAAACAGCTTTTATTATTTACCAAGGACCGGGATCAGGGGTGGGATTTACCGGCTCTGTCCGGCTCTGTAGAACCGGTAGCTCTGAAGAGCAGCAGACATAGAACCGGTTCTATGTCTGCTGCTGTTTTGGCCCATCCGCCCGCCTGGGCTCTTACCTGACCTTTATTTCCTGCTTTTTCGACCTCAGCTGCTATGCGAGGCACAACTGCAGTTAAAAAAGCAGGAAAAAAGTGCTTTTTCAAACGCTGCTTCCCTGCACTCAGTGCTGCTCGGATGCCCAGGCAGCAAGCTGATGAAGATTTACACACGCAGGGAAACACATCGTAAATCACCAAACTGGTAGTTAACCCTATCGGATCCCACCCCTGACTGGGAATGTTTTGGGGGGGAGTCCTTTCTGGAAAGAATAACTTTTATTGTTTTATCTGGATATATAAAAAAAATTCAAAAAGAGGTAGAAATGGGAAATTGAGGGAAGGAAAAAGAGAAGGGAAAAGAAAATGTAAGATACAAGGGGAAAAAAAGAAAAAGAAAAAGGCATTGACTTCTGACTCTTTAACATAATAGACTCCAGCCTCAACTTTGTGCTTTTACACATTAGTATATAACTAGCCATTTTTATAACAACAAATCTAATGGACTAAAAGCAAAGTCAAAGGTTCATTTTCCCCCCCACTATCACAAGCACAAAATGCCTTTGGAAAGGAATAACATAAAAGCATCTCGGGGTGGAGAATTGCCAATCTGTGTTTGGATAAGGAATGCGTGCAGATAAAAACGGGGATATTTGGCACAGTTCCTTTGCAGGCTTCCATGTCGTTTCAGTTACTGAACAAGCTTGAACAATGGGCCCTATGCAACAAAATTATATTTAATGTGGAGAAAAGCAAGATTTTACACCTCAGCAGGGAAAAAACAAAGGTACAAAGACAACTTAGGTGAAACCTGGCTCATGAGCAATAACTGTGAGAGGGACCTTGGAGTCCTAGAAGATGATCAATTAAATATGAGCCAGCAATGTGTAGCAGCAGCCAAAAAAGCTAATACGATCCTTGGTGGTAAAAAACAGAGGCATAGAATCAAAATCACACGAAGTGTTATTAAAGCCTTAGTAAGGCCACACCTGGAATACTGCATCCAGTTTTGGTCGCTAGGTTACAAAAAAGGATGTTGAATCTTTGGAAAAAGTGCAGAGAAGAGCAACCAAGATGATGATTAAAGGCCTGGAGACTAAAACATATGAAGAACAGTTGCAGGAACTGGATATAGCTAGAGAAAAGAAGGACGAAGGGGGACATGATAGCAGCATTCCAGTATTTGAGGGGCTGCCACAGAGAAAAGGGGGTCAACTTATTTTCCAAAGCACCAGAAGGCAAAGACATATATATTCCCTTCTATCAAAGATCTACCTGTATGGTTGCTAAGAACAGATGCTGACTTGATTGCATATTTTGCACATTGTGCAAAAATCTTCTAGAAAGCAACATTTTCTCAGACCTTTTTTGCCCCAAAGGGAAAACGGAGAATCTCACCATTTCTCTCTGCACCCAGAAGATTTTTCCATGGAGGCTGGTGTGTTCTCCCTCAAGGGGTTTGGCCTCTTCCTTGTCTGCCATCTCAGGGAGAGGTTCGTGAGACAGGTGAGCCCCCAGAAATGCTTTAGGTAAGGGGGGCAACCCTTTGAAGGGAGCCGCCTCCTCTTCCCTGGTCCAGGTGTCCATGGAGATGGGTTGGGTAATTTGGGTTCCTCTTTCACAGTGACCTGAGAAAAGATGGCAGGGTTTGTTTAATTCAAGGGCCTTCCAACTTGGCAAGCTTTAAGACTTGTGGACTTCAACTCCCAGAATTCCTGGGCTAACATGACTGGAGGAGGAATTCTGGGAGTTGAAGTCCACAAGTCTTAAAGCTGCCATGTTTGAAGACCCCTGTTTAGACTTCTGACAACAGCCAACCAAACATGGCAGCTTTAAGACTTGTGGACTTCAACTCCCAGAATTCCTGGGCTAACATGACTGGAGGAGGAATTCTGGGAGTTGAAGTCCACAAGTCTTAAAATTGCCAAGTTTGGGGACCTCTGAAGTAGATGATGGTTTGTTTGGCCTTATAATAAATGTCTTCGAGGAGGGAATAGAAGGGGAACTCATCTAATTTGCAGATGACACTAAGCTGGCAGGAATAGCCAACACCCCAGAAAATCAAGCTCAGGATCCAGAAAGATCTTGACAGACTTGAACAATGGGCCCTATCCACCAACATGACATTTAACGTGGAGAAAAGCAACGTTTTACACCTAGGCAAGAAAAATCAATTGCAGAGTTACAGATTAGGCGTGACTTCTGACCGGTTTTCACACTTCAGTGCAAATAAAGTGTCATAGATCTTAGAGAAGTTCAGTTGTTAACTTACAGGTAGTGACAGTTTATAATTCACTGGCTGGATCCCTTGCCTTATGAAATACATCCCTTATAGGTAGGTAGTCCTTGCTTAACAGCTGGTTGCTTAGCAAACCTTCAAAGTTACGACAGATTGCCAAAAAGGTACGAGTCGAATTGTTTAGCTTTAGCAGCTATCACAAAATGGGGTAATAAGACCGGGGACAGTCGCATACTTCTAGGCTCCATTATGGTTGTAAGATGAGGACTCCCTGGTGCTAGTAATTCAGATATTTTAAACACCATGGCCTAAGCAGAATACCGAATAACAGAGTTGGAAGGGACCTTGTAGGTCATCTAGTCCAACCCCCTACCCAAGCAGGAAACCTTGCACTATTTCTGAAGATGGCAGTCCATCTCTTCTTCAAAGCTTCCGGTTATGAAATACGTCACGGAAGAGGCTTTTTAGGGGAAAGACCAAACTTTACATGAATGCCAGCATCATCTCAATTTGGTAAATCTGGAATAAAACTAAGCAGGCTTAAAAACCACCTGGAAATGCCAGAACTGAAGTGGGAGGTTGAGAAAACATCCTGGAATAACACTATACTGAATTTCCTTTCCTAATGGATTTTTATTCCACCGCAAAAAAAACAAAAACAAATCCACACAGGGAGACAGAAATAGCCGTGGAAAAATAGAGCTGTAAATCCTTATTTTTTAAAATGCAGTTTCCTGTCCTTTCTTACAACCTTACACACACACACACACACACACACACACACACACACACACACCAAGAAGTACAAATTAGCAAATTTTTCAAGGAAAGCATTGGTTGCTAACAGGGGTGGGATTCAAAAATTTTAACAACGGATTCTGTGGGTGTGGTTTAATTGGTGGACGTGGCTTGGTGGTCATGTTATTGGCTGGGCATGGCCAACTCAATATCACTCACATCGAGGCATGCATCTCCTCGCCTGGCCTGTCATGACTGTGGGGATGCTGCAAAATGGTGTGAAAAATGGTCATAAGTCACTTTTTTCCGTGCCATTGTAACTTTGAATGGTCACTCCACACAAGCAAAGTACCAGCAAAGGAGGGAAAAAGTTCCTGAGACAGGAAGTCTAGTCCTGCCAAGAATGTAATAAGGGTTAATGGAGAGGCAGTTTCTGTAAGCAACACCAGAATGTTTCCTTCCTGCCTTCCTTACAGGATTAGGCCAGTAATTTCTTCTAACAACCGGTTCTTTCAACTGCTTAGAATGTTAACAACTGGTTCTAGCAAATAGGTGCAAACTGGTAGAATCCCACCCCTGGTTGCTAACCACACAATGACTTGTGCGTTCTTTTGGCCCAACCTTTTTCGAACTCACATCATTGTTATAAGACCTTCCTCAGGTTGTTGCTATAATTATGACTTCTGATTTTCTGAAGCTTCCCTGCCCTGACCCATCAAAACTTACCTTCCAATTCCATTCTTGGCTTTTTTCATCTTAGGACGTCTCCATCGAATTCTTCAGGATGGGACGTCCAGCTATTTTCACCCTCTGAAAAAAAACAAAAAACCCCAAGAATCGTTTTCCCAGAGGAATTAACCAGATGCTCAAAATTGGCAGCCTGTTTTTAATTTAATTTTTTGTTTTAGAGGCTGAATTCAGGGTGCTGTTTGCGCTGGAGTTTGCTTTGGAAGAAAGGACAACTTGCTTAAAGGTGTCCAATTCTGAAAGTGAACTGGGAAGAGGAGAGAAGGGGAATTATACCTCAGCAGGTAACTTACTCATAGCAACCACCCTAACTCACCTTTTGGTGAACTCGGAGGTTGTTTACTTGTTGGGCTTGTCCTGAAAAATGCCTCTGTATGCTTTGAAAATCCACACCTAACTCCATGGCTGCCAGCAGGGCAGTTAATTCAAAGTTCAGAGGTGCCCAGGTGAGAGAAAGCGGCGTCGCCCCAGGTTGCAGGACAGAAGGATGGCAGTGCCAAGTGGTGCAACTCTTGTATTGTATGAGAAGTACACCCTACGCGATAGGCGATAAATTTCAGAAGTAAAAGGAGGAAGTAATGAATCACACCACAAAAGAGCTGGTTGAAAGGAATGCAGGCAGCCACTGAATGCCAAGGTGCAATTGGCTGGTGACTTTTTAGATTTAGACATAACAGAGTTGGAAGGGAGGGACCTTGTAGGTCATCTAGTCCAACCCCTGCTTGGGCAGGAGAGTCTATTTCAAATATTAGTCTCTACCTAGAATTGAACTCACAGTCTCCTGATTGTAAGGAGAGAACTCCACCTCTAGGCCACTGCACTGGACCGTCTAGCTTCTACCACTGCATCTTAGAGAATATCTTAACTTATTGCACCTGTGTATGGTTTGCCAATTGCACAGTGGCAGTTAGGACAGCACTCCAGAGGGTTAATGTCATTGCCCAGAAGATCATTGGTTGCCCTCTCCCCTCTTTGGAAGAGCTTTATAGCTCCCGCTGCCTTAAGAAAGTTCAAAACATCCTCAAAGATCCATCTCATCCTAGGAACCCCCCCTTTTTTTTAACCATCTGGCAGATGGTACAGGACAATAATAAAAACAAGCACAAACAGGCTGAAAAACAGCTTCTATCCCAGGAAAGTAGCTGTATTGAATTCTGCTATGTAGTGCAATATTAATGCAATATCAGGGGTTTTCAATTCAATGTATAGAATGCGAAGGAGGTGTGTTTGTGTTTGTGTTTTTATGTATGAGGTACACTGAAGATGGCATTTAATTTCGTTGTATGAGATGCAAGGACAATAAAGTAAAGTAAACTCAAGAAGAGATTGTTTTGTCTGCCTGGAGGGCCAGTCCGTTCAGAGCTGAAAAGGGGCAATGACAGATTTGCTGGTTTGTTTATGATGCATGGACAGGCAGTTCCCGACTTACAACAGTTTGCTTAGTGACGGTTCAAACCAGAGGTGGTTATTCAGCCGGTTCTGACCAGTTCTGGAGAACCAGTAGCAGAAATTTTGAGTAGTTCGGAGAATCAGCAAATCCCACCTCTGACTGGCCCCGCCCCCATCTATTCTCCGCCTCCCGAGTCCCAGCTGATCGGCTGGGTCTCCTTTGGTTGCCCTGCACAGGAGAACGGAGCTGGAAAGCAGGTTACGGGGTGGGGAGGGAATGGGGATTTTATTTATTTATTTAATTTATATTGCCGCCTATTCGCCCATGGCGACTCGAGGCGGCTTGCACAATGTAAAACCATATTTAAAACAAAAAAATAAAAACAAAAACAATAAAACTAACAAAAAGAATAAAATAAATTAGTAAAGTACACTAGAACAAAATTTGGGAAAACGAAAAACAAAACAAAAAAAAATCAAAAACCAACTCCTACCCCTCCTCCCCGATGACAGCAGATCCCATTTGCCACCTGATGGGCTCATATTATTTTATATATTATTTTATATATTATATATTATTTTGTAGTAACCTTCCCCTGCCACACCCACCAAGCCAAGCCACGCCCACCAAGCCACGCCCACAGAACCGGTAGTAAAAAAAAATTGAATCCCACTACTGGTTCAAACTTACAACTTACGACCATTTTTTCGCAATTACGACCTTTGCAGTATTCCCCATGATCACTTGATCAAAATTTAGACACTCGGCAAGGGATTCATTTTTATAACCGTCGCTGTGACCTAAAGTCACATGATCCCCTTTTGTGACCTCATGAGCAAAGTCAATGGGGAAGCCAGATTCACTTAACAACTGGGTGACCAACTTATCAACGGCAGTGATTCACTTAACGACAGTGGCAAGAAAGGTCGTAAAATGGGGCGAAACCCGCTAAATGTTGGGCTCAATTGTGGTTGTAAGTCGAGGATTACCTGTATACAGGTAGCCCTCAATGTACAACCGTTCCTTTAGTGACCGTCTGAAGTTACAACAGCACTGAAAAAAAACATGGCTTATGACTGGTCCTCGCATTTATGACCGTCACAGAATCCCCATGGTCCCCTGATCAAAATTTTGGTGTTTGGCAACTGGCGTGTGTTTAAGGTGGTTTTAGTGTCCCCACATCACACGATGATGACTTTCCCAGGGAGTTGGGGAGAGCTAATAGCTTGGGCAATTACCCAAAGAAAACAGTGCCTCTGACCATGTGCAGAATGTTTTTCTTGCATGGAAAAAAAAACTTTCATCAACCTTCGAACTACTGCAGAATATTCACAGATTTCAACCAGGACCAATGTATTTGGTGATAAACCATTTAGTGGAGGGGGCTTCAAACTTGACAGCTTTAAGACTTGTGGACTTCAACTCCCAGAATTCCTCTTCCAGTCATGTTAACTCAGGAATTCTGGGAGTTGAAGTCCAAAAGTCTTAAACTTGCCAAGTTTGAAGACCCTTGATTTAGTGTAACTAGAAGGAACCGTACATTTCTTTAATTGTTGCACTTTTTTTTTTTATTATTATTATCATTATCAAGGACTGTCTTTTCGTTTTCAAATACTACTTGAATGCCAATATTGAAATAATTCAAATATTATGCCACAAAGAGGCGCTAATGCCAAGTAAGGGCAAGGAAAGGAGTTTCACTTCTCGCTACTGAGCATGCCCGAAAATACGCACACGCGCATTCTCAGCCAGTCAGGTCCTTTCGGCCATCTTGAGCCGGCTAGAGTCACGTGACGCGATTAAAGATGGCGCCGTCGGTGCTGGTGAGTAGTTTATAGTGAGATTTATTTTCTTTTTCTTTTTGCTTTTCGTGGCAAACCGATTTCAGCAGAAATAGACCGGATTCGAACTCGATACTTCGGTTTTCGACGAAGGGCAATGAAGGTTTTATGAGCGAAATGACCCCCAGGGCTGTCAAACCTCTCCTTTAGCTCCCCTCCCGCCTTGTTCACAGATATTTTGCATTATTAGATATTTATTTTGCCCTTATTTATGTATCTGTGTTGCCTCAGAACTCAAGCCTCCCGAGTGCATCTATTCCCTGAATTCGGGGGAACAAAAGCACGTTTACCTTTGCAAAAGAGCTTTGCCTCTTGAAAATACAGGTAGTCCTCGACATATGACCACAATCGAGCCCCCAATTTCTGTTGCTGAGTAAGACCGTTGTTAAGTGGATTTCTCTGTTGCACAGATGCTAAGTGAATCACTGCAGTTGTTAAGGTTACTAACTCGGTCATTAATTGGATTGGGCTTCCCCATTGATTTTTCTTGTCGGAAGGTCCACAAAAGGGGATCGATCACTTGACCCTGAGGACACAGCTACCCTCATAAATAGGAGTTGGTTGCCAAGTGTCTTGAATTTGGGTCACGGGACCATGAGGATGCCTCAATGGCCATAAGTGTGGAAAATGGTCCCAACCAGGGGTGGGATTCAAATTTTTTTACTACTGGTTCGGTGGGCGTGGCTTGGTGGGCGTGGCAGGGGAAGGATACTGCAAAATCCCCCTTCCCTCCCCACCCCACTAACCTGCTTTCCAGCTCCGTTCTCCTGTGCAGGGCAATAAAAGGAGACCCTTTTCAGCTGGGACTTGGGAGGCAGAGAAGAGATGCGGGGGGGGGGTGGATTTAGAGCTACAAAAAAATTCTGCTACTGGTTCTCCGAACTACTCAAAATTTCCTCTACCGGTTCTCTGAACTACTCAAAATTTCCACTACTAGTTCTCAAGTACTGGTCAGAACCTGCTGAATACCACCTTTGGTCCCAACTTGCTTTCTTCAGCTCTGAAACTTCTTGGATGAGAAACAACGTTTTTAAAGAAAAAACAAAGTCCAGTTGCCTTTGGAAAAAAGCACTTTTGGGACAACCGTGACCTGGATTGACTGAGAATGTCCATAGACATTTACTTGCTGTGTAGCTAAAAATGCTAACCAGCTGGTGGTGCTGTTAATTCGAGGAAAATTCACTGTCAAAGCCAAGGGCAGCGTTTGCCTGAAACCAGGCAGGGTTGGGTCCGATTTGTAGTTGGGCTGTGTCCTTTATCCTCAACCACAAAACCCTCCTGTTGCAGGATACAGGTAGTCCTTGACTTTCGACCACAATTGTGACTGAGGCTTCCATCCCAAATGATGCAGTTGTTCAGTCTCACGTATGACTGTGACCAATATTACAACCGTTTTTGAGGGGTCCTTGGTGCTCTCTGAGCTTCCTTGTTTTCTTGCAGACATTTCATAACCCAACTAAGTAACGCCATCAGTGTTAGTAGGGAATGGAGTTTGCTGACATTTTGTATCTAGCATCCCTGCCCATGTTGGTGGGAGTGTTCTTGGTGGGTTCCTTGATGATAAAATAAGAGGAAATCCCACTCACGTCTAGCACGGATGATGTTACCTAGTTTGGTAAAGGAACGTCTGCAAGAAAACAAGCAAGCTCAGAGAAGCTGAGCACACAGTCCTCCTCCTCCTCCTCCTCCAAACCCTGCTCCCTTCTAGCACTGATGATGTTATCTAGTTGGGTCATGAAATGTCTGCAAGAAAACAAGCAAACACCAAGGATCCCTCATTTCAACCCTGAGCTACAAATATTCTCCCACTCCCAACAACTATTTTTGCTGTGGCTGTTAACCGAATCGCCCATCCTTTAAGCAAATCATACCGTGGTTAAGTGAATCTGCCTTCCGTGGTTAAGTTGACCTTGCCTGGCAACTGGCATGTACTTACGACAGTTGCTCCGTCCTGGGAGCATGGAATTTCCCCATTCGCGACCTTCCCAGCTGGCTTCCAACCAGCAAAGTCAATGAAGGGAAAGCCAGAATTCGCTTAAGGACTGCCTGATTCACTCAACGGCAGCGATATGCTTAACCGCAGGGGCAAAAATGGTTGTAAAATCAGACACAACTCACCAAAGAGCTGCCTGGCTTAGCAATGGAAATTGTGGTTCCCAACTTTGGTCGTAAGTCGAGGACAACCTGTAACGAGGTTTAGCGACCTGCAGGAGGTGTGACTTGAGAAAACCTAACCAACTTTCCTGCCACTTCTTAGCTCAAGCCAGAAGAGTTTCCTTCTTTGTAGAAAATATTGCCTCGGCTTCGTTCTCTCTCTCCAGCTCCGGCCCAGAAAACTTTTGACCTCCTTATACTCTCGGTTCAGCAGCACTTCCGAGGGTCTTTCTTCAAATCCCTGGAAAAATAGAATATTTCAGTATCTCTCCAACCGCTTCTACGACATTGAAACCATTGTTGAAATCAGCCAGAAGTTAAAGAGATGGAAAATGGAGAAAGGAAACAAGTAGGTGTATCTGGGAGAAGGGGGGAACTCTAAGAATCGCCCTGTAATTCTTGCTGTAGTAATAAGATTCCTGCATTGGACAGAGATGGAGTAGATTCCAGCATGGTGGCTAGGGAACTCTGGGAATTGAAGTCCATGCTGGCTGGGGAACTCTGGGAATTGAAATCCAAGTATCTTCAAGCATACAGGCTGGGGAACTCTGGGAATTGAAGTCCTTGCATCTTTGACTGGGGAACTCTGGGAATTGAAGTCCTTGCATCTTTGACTGGGGAACTCTGGGAATTGAAGTCCTTGCATCTTTGACTGGGGAACTCTGGGAATTGAAGTCTATGCTTTTTTAAATGTGTTGACTGGGGAACTCTGGGAATTGAAGTCTGAATCTTCATGTTGGATAGGGAATTCTGGGAATTGAAGTCCACTCATGACACATGGAAGTCTTCCATAACCAAGAGAATTAATTTCTCGAGGTTTTTTTAAATCGTTTCCCCTCACAGGTACGATGCTGACCTACACCAGCGTTATGGCAATGAGATCGGAGCCGCCATCTTTGTCCTGAAGCTGCACGGAGGCATCCGGTATGTGCGATGCCTATTTTTGTCCACAGATACCTGGATTCCCACTTGACCACAATATTTGTGGTCTTAAAATTAGCTGGCAAACTTAACTTCGACTCTTTCAGCAGAGAAACAATGTCAACTCATAAAACATTTTGTATACACGTTTTATAGTTGACAACAGAAAGAAGTGGAGGGGGGGGAGTTTCAAAGAGCAGACGGCAGTGTGGAATCGAAAGTACATTCCATTCATATTTTCTTCAAAGACTGATTAGATGACTGAAGCTTCTGTCGAGCAAAAATCTAATCGGAGAGCATGATTGATGACTCTTGGCTATGGACGTGTTTCATTGGATGATACACCCAGAGGGGTGGGAAGGTGGGAAAAGCAGGGTCAAGAATAACAGTGAATTACATAACTCAAAGTTGGCTACGCCCAGGTAAATGCCGGAGGTAGAATGTTACCTTCAAATAAATCTTTTTTTAGTTTTGGGAGTATGGCTCGAGGCTCATGATGTAATTGGAGTAACTCCCAGAATCCTGACAAACAATGCAGGCGGAGTATAAATACAGGTATTCCTGGACCTTTCAACTAGGGGGTGGGATTCTACCGGTTTGGACCGGTTCTATAGAACTGGCTGTTATGATTCTGCACAGTTCGGAGAACCGGCAAATCGTGCCCCGGGTTGGCCCCACCTCTCTCCGCCCTCCCCTCCCAGTCAGTCCTTATCGCGCATGCGCAACATTGCGTGCATGTTCGACATCGCTGACCGCGTCCTTCTCTGCCCTATCATTCCTTAAAGGTATTTCTCCCCCCTCCTGACGATCAGCTGTTCCGATGATCAGCTGTGCTGAGATCTCCCTCGCTCCCGAGGCTCAGGAGGGAAAAAGGGGGTGCTGCACAGAGGCCCCACACGCCCCGTTTTTTTTTTGCCTTCCTGGGCCTCAGGGAAGCCTTCTGGGAGCGAAAACGCAGGCCAAAAAAAGGCCAAAAAGGGGGAGGGGAATGCTGCAAAAAAAAAGAAGAAGAAGCCACGGCTCACTGAAGAACAGACGTTGTGGGCTCGGTTGGGGCTGTGAGTCGAGAATCGTCTGGGTTGAGATCAGGAGGGTTTTTAAAATTATTTCCCCCTCCCGCCCCCCACCCCCATTAAAAACAAGGTTTATTTTGCCCTAGTTTCCAGGACCAAATGGATTGGTACCGTGCGGACCCGAACCAGACAGAAAACATCGATTTTCTAGACTATTGTGGGAAGTCCTTGGAAGCCATTGATCTCAGCGGTTCCTTCATCAGCTACATCGGCCTGAAAAACTTTGGTGAGGAATCGGCCAAGGAAGGTTTGGGTGGCAGTAAGCCCTTCCCCCCCTCCCTCCCTCCTCTTCCTCCTCCCTCTCCCTCCCTCCCTTCCCCATTTCTCTCCTTCCCCCTGTCCTTCCTCACCTCCTCCTCCCTCTCCCCCCCTCCTCCCCGTATTCTCCCCTTCTCCCCCACCGCCATTCCATTCCTTCCTCCTGCCCCTCGCCCTCCCCTTCCTCCTCCTCTCTCCCCCTCCTGTCCTTCCTTCTCCCTCTCTCTCTCCCCCATTCCTCTCCTTTCCCTTCCCTCTCCCCTTCTCCATTCCTCTCCTTCTTCCTTTCCCCTGCCCCTTCCTCCTCTTCCCCTCCTCCTCTTCCTCTTCCTCCTCCCCTTCCCCTCCTCCACTTCCTCTCCTCCTCCCCATATTCCCCCTCCTCCTCTTCCCCTCCTCCACTTCCTCCTCTCCTCCTCCCCGTATTCCCCCCTCCTCCTCTTCCCCTCCTCCACCCCCTCCCCCCCCCCCCCCCCCCCCCCCCCCCCCCCCCCCCCCCCCCCCCCCCCCCCCCCCCCCCCCCCCCCCCCCCCCCCCCCCCCCCCCCCCCCCCCCCCCCCCCCCCCCCCCCCCCCCCCCCCCCCCCCCCCCCCCCCCCCCCCCCCCCCCCCCCCCCCCCCCCCCCCCCCCCCCCCCCCCCCCCCCCCCCCCCCCCCCCCCCCCCCCCCCCCCCCCCCCCCCCCCCCCCCCCCCCCCCCCCCCCCCCCCCCCCCCCCCCCCCCCCCCCCCCCCCCCCCCCCCCCCCCCCCCCCCCCCCCCCCCCCCCCCCCCCCCCCCCCCCCCCCCCCCCCCCCCCCCCCCCCCCCCCCCCCCCCCCCCCCCCCCCCCCCCCCCCCCCCCCCCCCCCCCCCCCCCCCCCCCCCCCCCCCCCCCCCCCCCCCCCCCCCCCCCCCCCCCCCCCCCCCCCCCCCCCCCCCCCCCCCCCCCCCCCCCCCCCCCCCCCCCCCCCCCCCCCCCCCCCCCCCCCCCCCCCCCCCCCCCCCCCCCCCCCCCCCCCCCCCCCCCCCCCCCCCCCCCCCCCCCCCCCCCCCCCCCCCCCCCCCCCCCCCCCCCCCCCCCCCCCCCCCCCCCCCCCCCCCCCCCCCCCCCCCCCCCCCCCCCCCCCCCCCCCCCCCCCCCCCCCCCCCCCCCCCCCCCCCCCCCCCCCCCCCCCCCCCCCCCCCCCCCCCCCCCCCCCCCCCCCCCCCCCCCCCCCCCCCCCCCCCCCCCCCCCCCCCCCCCCCCCCCCCCCCCCCCCCCCCCCCCCCCCCCCCCCCCCCCCCCCCCCCCCCCCCCCCCCCCCCCCCCCCCCCCCCCCCCCCCCCCCCCCCCCCCCCCCCCCCCCCCCCCCCCCCCCCCCCCCCCCCCCCCCCCCCCCCCCCCCCCCCCCCCCCCCCCCCCCCCCCCCCCCCCCCCCCCCCCCCCCCCCCCCCCCCCCCCCCCCCCCCCCCCCCCCCCCCCCCCCCCCCCCCCCCCCCCCCCCCCCCCCCCCCCCCCCCCCCCCCCCCCCCCCCCCCCCCCCCCCCCCCCCCCCCCCCCCCCCCCCCCCCCCCCCCCCCCCCCCCCCCCCCCCCCCCCCCCCCCCCCCCCCCCCCCCCCCCCCCCCCCCCCCCCCCCCCCCCCCCCCCCCCCCCCCCCCCCCCCCCCCCCCCCCCCCCCCCCCCCCCCCCCCCCCCCCCCCCCCCCCCCCCCCCCCCCCCCCCCCCCCCCCCCCCCCCCCCCCCCCCCCCCCCCCCCCCCCCCCCCCCCCCCCCCCCCCCCCCCCCCCCCCCCCCCCCCCCCCCCCCCCCCCCCCCCCCCCCCCCCCCCCCCCCCCCCCCCCCCCCCCCCCCCCCCCCCCCCCCCCCCCCCCCCCCCCCCCCCCCCCCCCCCCCCCCCCCCCCCCCCCCCCCCCCCCCCCCCCCCCCCCCCCCCCCCCCCCCCCCCCCCCCCCCCCCCCCCCCCCCCCCCCCCCCCCCCCCCCCCCCCCCCCCCCCCCCCCCCCCCCCCCCCCCCCCCCCCCCCCCCCCCCCCCCCCCCCCCCCCCCCCCCCCCCCCCCCCCCCCCCCCTCCACTTCTTCCAGCCCCTCTTCCTCCTCCTCCCCATATTCCCCCCTCCTCCTCTTCCCCTCCTCTACTTCCTCCAGCCCCTCTTCCTCCTCCTCCCCATATTCCCCCTTCCTTCTCCTCATTCTTCCCCCTGCCCATCCTCTCCTCCCTGTCCCCCTCCCCATTCCTCCCCTTCTTCTTTCCTCCTGCCCCTCCCCTATTCCTCTCCTTCCCCCTACCCATCCACCCCTCTTCCTCCTTCCCTTATTTCCCCTCCTCCTCTTCCCCTCTCCGTTCCCTCTTCTCCCTCTTCCTCCCCCTCCTCCCCTCCTCCACTCCCTCCCCCTCTTCCTCATTACCCCTCCTCCCCTTTCCTCCCCTCCTACTCCTCCTGTTCCCCTTCCCCCCTCTCCCTTCTCCCCCATTCTCTCTCTCCCCCCATCCTTGGATGAATCGTTTTTATACCCTGCTTTTCTTTTCGGGGTGCTTACGTAGCAGATTCCCCTTTTTTTCCCCATGGGCGGCAGCACCTGTGGTGCTCAGACCTCCCTTGCTAAACTTTCACAGCCGGGCTGGGTGGGTGGGTGGTTAGACTTGAAGGTGCTCGCCTCTCCACTCCCCGTCTGGCACCCACAGCCACTACGCCACCCTAGCTGGGCGGCGTAGCGCACGTTCACAACCGATGCCCCGTCCGCTTTTAATTACACCTCACACTTCTCCCCGACGTGAGTGATGGGGCCACTTGCAACCTTCGCCTTGTATATTTCGTCGGTTTAATGCAAAGCATCGCAGACGTTTCCCGGAGGCTCAGAGTGTGGTGGTGGTGGTGCGTTGGTTTTGGCGCCCGTGTCCCAATCTCCTTTCCTCCTGGATCCCTCCCCCCACAGCGAACCTGAAAGGTCTGAAGCACCTGGACCTGAGCGGATGCCCCCTCGTCGACAACTGGTGCCTGAGCCTGCTGCACCCCTTTGCGGACTCCCTGCAAACCTTGTCTTTGGCCGGCTGTTCCCGGATCACGGAGAAAGGGCTGCCTTGCCTCCACCACTTCCAGTAAGCGCGGCCGTTGTAGCAGGAGGGTCTCTTTCACTCCGGGGCTGGGAAAAGAGAGAAAAGCAGAGCTGGGATTTCTCCAAGCGCCGTCGACGGCGGCGTGAGTCCCCGCATCCTTGAGTTGGAAGGGAACTTTAGAGGTCATGTAGTCCAACCCATTCTTTAACCGCCACTACAACATACTCTGCTTGAATGTTGAATTCTTCCAGCACAAACTCAAGTCTGTGAGCCAGAGCGGGTACAGTCTGGTGCCCCTGGGAGATTTATATTATTTATTTGCATCCCACCTTTTTATTATTTTCACAAATAACTCAAGGTGGCTGACATATCCAACACAATTTCATCCTGCTTTCCTCACCCTCAGAGGTGGGTTGGGCTGAGAGGCAGAGGGACTTGCATAAGGACACGAGCTGGCTTTTCTACCAAAGGCGGGACTATAACGCCCAGCCTCCTAGGGATTGGGCCAAAGTCACCCAGTGGGCTTTCATGGCTAAGGCAGGACTAGAACTCCCCGTCTCCTGGTGATTGGCCCAAAGTTACCCAGCCAGCTTTCATACCTAAGGCAGGACTAGAACTCAGCATCTCCTGGCTTCTAGCCTGGTACCTTTACCACTAGTCCAAGCTGGGCTCTGATATTTGACTTTTGAAAGTTTTGGAAGAAACATCAAGTTGAGGTAGAGGCTAAATATTACCAATTAGGCATGAAAGCCAGCTGGGTGACTTTGGGCCAATCACCAGGAGACAGGGAGTTCTAGTCCCGCCTTAGGCATGAAAGACAGCTGGGTGACTTTAGGCCAATCACCAGGAGACAGGGAGTTCTAGTCCCGCCTTAGACATGAAAGACAGCTGAGTGACTTTGGACCAATCACCAGGAGACAGGGAGTTCTAGTCCCGCCTTAGGCATGAAAGACAGCTGGGTGACTTTGGGCCAATCACCAGGAGGCTGGGAGTTGTAGTCCTGCCTTTGACAGAAAAGCCAGCCGGTGTCCTTATGCAAGTCCCTCTCCCTCAGCCCAACCCACCTCTCAGCTGTGAGTTCTAATCCCGTTTTGGGCATGAAATCTGACTCCGTGGGCTTTGGGCCAATTCCTTTTTTCTTAGCCCAGCCCGCTTTGCAGGGTTGTTGTTGCAGGGAAATTAGGAAGAAGTCATTTTGCTAGGTACGTTTACCGCCTCGAGCTATTGTTAAAAACAATTAAAGGCAGGCTAGAAACAAAAAAATTAAATAAGGAAACGGCAGGCTTATTCTTTTCAGAGGAAAGGGAGGGGGTCCATCGAAGCCATGAGAAAACCCCCTCTCATTCATTCCCTTGCAGGAATTTGGAATGCTTGGATGTCTCCAACCTGCCTTCCGTTTCTCATCCGCTGTTAATTCGGATTCTCTTGGAAGAAATGTTGCCCCAGTGTTACATTGTGGGAATGGACGACCAGGAGAACACGGACTCTCCCGCGGAACGAGGAAACGAGGGGATTTTCCCCACGCCCAGCAGGATCTCCACTTGAATCACAAAACTGAATTTTCTTCCTGTCGGACACCGTGGGTTTTAAAGCCGACCGTGGTTGACCGAGCTCCTTGTGAATTGTCTCGAGTCAAAAATCGGCACAACTGATGTGGCGCCAGGTGAAGGAACGTCTGAAGGATGCCAATGAGTTCATTTTTTAAAAAAATGGCAGCAGGATAATAAATAGGGATTCCCGGTTTAAAGGTGGCTCGTTTCCCACGTTTTGAAGGAGATGACTTGAAACTCAGGTCACTTTTTCTAAAAAAAGAATTGTTGCACCTTTGATTTAATGAACTGAAAAGTTGAACGATTCCCTTGATGTAACTTATTACCAAATGGATGTCAGAATTCTGGCAGTTACGACCAATTAAAACATGAGTCTCGAGCCAAACTTCCAAAACTAAACAGAATTTATTTGGGAGTTAATCTATTGGCACTGTCTGGGTGTAGCCGACTCTGAGACACATAATTCACTGTCACCCTTGACCCTGATTTTCCCCCACTCGCTGGGTGTATCGTAATTCCTATTCTCCAATGGGACACATCCATAGCCAAGAGTCATCAATCAAATTCTCCAATTAATTTTTTTGCGGGGCAGAAACTTCGGTCCCCTAGTTATAAATCTGTGAAAAACTATGCACGGAATGCACTTTCGATTTCCAAGCTGCCGCACTGCTCTTTTCAAACCCCTTTCCCCCCTCCTCCCTTTCTGTTAGCAACTCTAAAATGGGCATAGAAATGTTTTATGAGTTGACCATGAGGCTGAATTGACTTTCGGACATCCAACCGCTTAACTGGTGGGATTCAATTTTTTTTTTTTACTACCGGTTCTGTTGGCGCGGCAGGGGAAAAAGAATACCGTAAAATCTCCAGTCCGAGGTGGGATTTGCCGGTTCTCCCTCAACATCTTCACTTACCGGTTCTCCAGAACCCGGCTGAATACCACCTCTGCAACAGTTAGAGAGACTGAGGCGAGAAAAATGCCCTGGAAGAGGGTGGATTTGAACTTTTAAAAGGGAGATTTGCTGGAAGAGAATAAAAAAGAAAAGAAAAAAGAATCATTCCACTCAGAGTTTACTTTTATCTCTCAGGGAAGAAATCCGATTGGCAGGTAGACTCCCCCTGAATAAGGAGGTTCTGCTTCTCAGAGGGGGCTGGTGACAAGAGGTAGGGCGGAGTGCTGCTTTTCAGGACGCAGCTGTGAGCTCACCTGGAACCCTCTCCCCTGGGCGAGGGAGAAAGCTCTTTTGCATATGCAGATAAGATGCTGGTTTATCCTGGCTTCCCCCTCCCCCAACCAGACATAATTGGGGCTTTACCCATCTCAGTTTACAAGACCTGCCAGGTGAACCTCCACTGGGTGTGTGTGTGTGTTGGGGTTTTGTTGAGAGCTCTGGGGTGGAAAGCAGCAGCTGCAAAGCACCTGAGCTCCAGCACGGCTGCAGGCGGTTGATGGAGAAAACAGGGATTTTTTTGGGGGGTTGGTGTTTCTCAAGTGGGAACATGCCTCGGCCGGCAACCGGCAGGATTTGCACGAAGCCGCCCTTTGCCACAAGCGGAGTAAGGGTGGGGGAGAAGGCGTGGGACCTGGTCGCCCGAGCATGTCATTCCATGGGTTCTTTGCACACACGCACACGGAGCACTTCCGACGGCTGCGGTCCGCTCTCCCAGAGGCGTGAAGGTAGGAGGACCGCATCACGGCAAGGGGCGGCTGTGCGGATTGAGCCTGCGGAAGTCGTCCTCGATTCAGCCAACGCCTCACCTGTAACCAGGTGAGCTCTTCAGCCTAAGCGGGGGAAGGTGGGGGGAGAGAGGTCTTCAAACATGGCCACTTTAAGGCGTGTGGACTTCAACTCCCAGAATTCTCCAGCCAGCCATGACTGGAGGAGGAATTCTGAGAGTTGAAGTCCACAAGCCTTAAAAGTGGCTAATTTTGGAGACCTCTGGTATAGGGGCTCCTGCCTGGGCAGGGGCTGGACTAGAAGACCTCCAAGGTCCCTTCCAACTCTGATATTCTGTTTCTAGTTTGCCCAAGACTTGGCAAGTTTAAGACTTGTGGCTTCAACTCCCAGAATTCCTGAGATAACATGACTGGAGGAGGAATTCTGGGAGTTGAAGTCCACAAGCCTTAAAAGTGGCTAATTTTGGAGACCTCTGGTATAGGGGCTCCTGCCTGGGCAGGGGGCTGGACTAGAAGACCTCCAAGGTCCCTTCCAACTCTGATATTCTGTTTCTAGTTTGCCCAAGACTTGGCAAGTTTAAGACTTGTGGGCTTCAACTCCCAGAATTCCTGAGATAACATGACTGGAGGAGGAATTCTGGGAGTTGAAGTCCACAAGCCTTAAAAGTGGCTCATTTTGGAGACCTCTGGTATAGGGGCTCCTGCCTGGGCAGGGGGCTGGACTAGAAGACCTCCAAGGTCCCTTCCAGCTCTAATCTGATTGATTGATCGATGTGTATGTGTGTGTGTGAGAGAGAGGAGTGATGGCAGCTTTGATGAGCCTGGTAGTGAATCTTTGGCCAGAACTGCCTGGGGAATTCTGGGAGTTGAAGTCCACATGTCTTAAAGTTGTGCCGAGTTTGAAGGCCCCTGGCCTAAGCCACCTGGCCAGGTGATGATTAAGAGTGACAGGTGGTTCTTGGAGCCCCTATTGCTCTTAACTGCAGCTAGTCCTCAACAACCTACTCGTTCAGCGACCGACGGCACTGGGGGAAAAAAAAAAGCGAACTTAAATGACTGTTTTTCACGCTTAGCAACCGTTGCAGGCTCCCCACAATCAAAATTCAAGGCGCTCAGCAGCTGGTTCCATACTTACGTCCCCCGGGGCAGTGGCCTGTCAGGCTACTTTCTGACGAGCTGAGTCGACAGGCAAGCTGGATTTCCCCTTAGCATCTGGGTTGCTGACTTGGATCCACCGCAGGGATTCACGGTGGCAAGAGAGGTTGTAAAAGCGGGGCAAAATCGCTGAAGCAAGGTCCCACCAAGCAAGGTACCACCAAAATGTTGGGGCCCGTGTTGGTCATACATCGAAGGCCCCGGCTGTCTGGGTTCTGTAGTTCTCCACCCTTCCACCCTGAACGAGACTAATCTCAATCTCTCTCTCTTTTTCTCTCCCTCTCTCTCTCCCTCTCTCCCTCCCCCTCTCTCTCCCTCCTCTCTCCCTCCTTCCCTTCTTCTCTCCCTCCCTTCCTCTCCCTCCCTCCCTCTCTCTCTCCCTCCCTCTCCCTCCCTCCCTCCCTCGTCTGTGAGTCTCTGCATTCCCACTGCAAGATTAATTTGTGTGTGTTTGTGTGCATGCGTGTGTGTGTGTGTGTGTGTGTGTGTGTGGTATAGATCTATCCCTTTTGAACTGTGAGGTCTCTTTTCCACCCCCCCTACCCCAATTCTAGAGAAAGAGGTTAAGTGTCCTCACCTTTTATTTTTAACCGTCTCGCCTGCATCTTCTCCCACCTGGCCAAGTCGCAGTCCCATTTTATCGCCCCGCCTTCGGTTTCTGGTTAGTTCTGAAATGGAGGTGACAAAATTGTAGGTGATTAAATTGTGTAATGAGGCACATGGCTCCTCTGAGACACTATGACGCTATGCCCTAGACTGCCAGGTGCCTTGTGAGTCCTTGGTTCCTTCCTTCCTTCCTTCCTTCCTTCCTTCCTTCCTTCCTTCCTTCCTTCCTTCCTTCCTTCCTTCCTTCCTTCCTTCCTTCTTCCTCTTCCTCTTCCAACTTCCTTCTCTTCCTCCTTCCCCCTCCCTCTCTGTCCTTTCCCTTTTTCCCTCCTTCCTTCTTTCTTTCTCTTCCTCTTACACCTTCTTTCCTTCTCCTCCCTCCCTCCATCCCTGTCCTTTCGCTTTTCCCTTCCTTCCTTCCTTCCTTCCTTCCTTCTTCCTTCCTTCTCTCCCCTCCCTCCCTCCTGTCTTTCTTCCTTTCCCTTTTTCCCCTTTTCCTTCCTTCTCTCCCTCCTTCCTTTCTTCCTCCCTCTCTTCTTCTTTCCTTTTCTCTTCCTCTTACACCTTCCTTCTCTCCCTTCTTCCTCCTTCTCCTTTCCCTTTCCTTCCTCCTACTCTGTCCTTTCCCTTCTTCCCTCTCCTTCCTTCCTTCCTTCCTTCCTTCCTTCCTTCCTTCCCTCCCTCCTTTCTTTCTCTTTTTTTCTTTCTCTTTTTAAATTCTTAGACCTTCTGCGGTTTGACAGCCGACAAGTTTGTGTAGGATTTCTTTTTTTCCCCTTCCTTTTTTTTAAAAAAAATAAATAAAAGACGTGTTACATGTGAAATTTGCCAGGGATATAAGGCAACTCACTAAAAATGGAACTTTTTCGTCACACCTCTGAGCATTGCCCACGGCTCCTCAGTTTCCTGAGGAGTGAGTGTGTCTTTATCTTTCAAGCAGCTCTTTGCTGTCATTCTTGGTGTGGGTTTTTTTTTTCCCCCATTGGGGGCAATTTCTTCATTAGAAGAGCAATGTCATGCCCCTGGTGGAGAGATTGACTCTGAGAGAAAGGAGGAACAGCCGGGCTGCAGCTGTGACAACGATAAGAGGACAGACATGCATACTGGCAAATGCTGGAAACAAAGCATGAAAATATCTCTAGTTTATGGTTCCTCTCTGAGTTTGGCGTCCTTCCCAGTGTGTGTTATCCGTGGACGTCCTCCAGCCCTTATCCTGCCTGGTTTGCGTTGCTTTTTCCCTTCTTCTTGTAACTGTTTGTGTGGGAGTTTTTTGTCTTCCGTCCAAGATATTCGGAACTGGAAGCAAAGTGAAGGAATAAAAGGGGCTTCACCTGTTTTCTGTGACTGTGTTTGTTTTGTTCTGGGTCATCACAAGCTACTTCTGTTTCTCCTTGGGAAGAGTGATATAGGTAGTCCTATATAGGGAGGCAGTTGTTAAGGGGTTTGGGCCCCGTTTTACAATCTTTCTTGCCACGGTTGTTAAGTGAATCACTGGGGATGTTAAGTTAGTCACACGGTTCTTAAGCAAATCCGGCTTGTGCATTGACTTGGCTCCTCAGACGGTCGCAAAAGGAGAATCACGGGATACTGCAACCGTCATAAATATGAGTCAATTGCCGAGCGCCTGAATTTCGATCACGTGACCATGGAGATGCCATAATGGTTGTAAGTGTGAAAAATGGTCAAAAGTCACTGTTTCTAGTCCCATCTTTGGCATGAAAACTGGCTGGGTGACTTTGGACCAGTCACCAGGAGACAGTGAGTTCTAGTCCCGCCTCAGGCATGAAAATCGGTGGATGACTTTGGACCAATCACCAGGAGGTGGTGAGTTCTAGTCCCGCCTCAGGCATGAAAATCGGTGGGTGACTTTGGACCAATCACCAGGAGGTGGTGAGTTCTAGTCCCGCCTCAGGCAAGAAAATCAGTGGGTGACTTTGGGCCAGTCCCTCCCTCTCAGCCCAACCCACCTCACAGGGTTGTTGTGGGGAAAATAGGAGGAAGAAGATCTATATGTTCACCACCTTGAGTTACTTATAAAGCAATAAAAGGCAGGATTTTAAAAAAAATCCATTAAAACAGATAATAAACTCATTGCTTATTCCATCCTGCTAAGCTATGATGCCCAGTTCTGGTTGTGCCATGATGACCCCCTGGGAATTTCTGCTCTTTCCCCAACTACTTTCACACAAATATATAAAGCATTTGCTAAGTGCTTTTCAGAGTTCTTGGCAAAGTCTTCCGCCCTCGTTTAGGATGCTCGCTCCTTTTTCCAGATGAGATAGCAAAATAACACACACCAAATACTCCTTGGTGAGAAGAGCACCATTAAAGGTCGATAAGAGATCTGGGCATCTTGTTTTATTTCTCAATGATTGACAGGTAAATATAAATGTATAGGTAAGCTTGACCTAGCACAGTGTTTTTTCAACCCTGACCACTTTAAAAGAGGTGTGGACTTCAATTCCCAGAAACCCCCGGCCAGCCTCAATCCCAGCAAGTTGAGGTGTGGACTTCAATTCCCAGAATTCCTCAGCCAGCCTCAATCTTGGTAACTTGAGGGTCCGGACTTCAACTCCCAGAATTCCCCAGCCACCTCTTCCAGTTGCTGAGATTCAGGCTGTCTTGGGGGATTCTGGGAGTTGAAGTCCCGGAATCTTGTTGCTGAAATCGAGAAACACCGCTATAAACAAAAGGAAAGCTGCAAGATCACACGCACAGCGACAGTTTCACTTAGCAACTGCTTCTCCTAACGGCCAGGTCGCTGGTTCCAATTGCGGTCACTAAAGGAGGACTACCTGTAATTTATTTCTTGCAAGCTGAGAGAACTTAACCTGTGGGTTGGTGACTGAAACCTACAAGGCTGTACTGGAGAAACCAGCTTTTCTGGATCTGTTTGTATATCTATATATCTAAGTGTAGGAATAAAAGTGGCCGATGATTGGCTGCCACATTCTGGTTTCCGATGAGATGGAAATCTGATTGGGAAGTAGCTCTAAGAGGCAGGGATTTCAGCAGGACTGGCTGGGGAATTCTGGGAGTTGAAGTCCACACCTCTTAAAGCTGTCCAGCTTGACTGACCTAGACTGACCCACACATGTCAAAAAGAATTTGACAGGGAGTCCTTGACTTACGGCCACAATTGAACCCAAAATCTCTGTTGATAAATGAGATGTTGGTTGATTTTTTTTTTACCCCATTTTATGACTTTTTTTTTTTTAGCCACGGCCATTAAGTGAATCACTGCAATTGTTAAGTCACTCACCTGGTTGTTAAGTGAATCTGGCTTCCCCATTGACTTTGCTTGTCAGAAGGTCGCCAAAGGGGAATCACGTGACCTTGATGGCTGCAACTGTCATAAACACGAGTCAGTTGCCAAAAGCATTTGAATTTTGACCGAGGGACTCCCAAGGATGTTGCAACGGTCATAAGTGTGAACAAAGGCCACAAGTCATTCTTTTTCAGTGTCATCCTAACTTGGAACGGTCCTTAAATAAACTGTTGTAAGTCGGAGACGAGCTGTATTTACCCCCATTTCCCCCCCAAAAAAATATGTCCCACCCTGAAAGTTAGGCCTAGCTTGATTTTTACACGTGTGCCCAATTCTTTGAGGAAGACGCCTGCCTTGGAGTTTTGATTCCATTGGGTGTGTTAACTGGAACCTTGACACCCGGTTCCAAACAGGCTGCAACCCGGTACTGGGTCACAGATTGGAGGTTGGGGACCCCTGTGCTAGAGGACGCTGGACAACTTTGAGGGGTGGGGAGCCCAGAAAAAACAGGGCTATTTTCCCTTCTTCCTACCCTGTTTCCCCAAAAATACAACCTACCCTGAAAGTAAGTCCTAGCTTGATTTTTACACGTGCGCCTAATATAAGCCCTACCCCCCCCCAAAAAATAAGCCCTAATTAAGATCCTGCCCACTCCAGAGTGCATGGGTAAAAATTCAGCTAGGGTGAGAATGGGGCGGTGGAGCCGCTCAACTACTTTGGACAGTTGTAGCCAGGCCTCGCACACCCCGACACCTGCCTCGCCGGCCCATTTCTTTTGCAGCTGGCAAGGCTGGCAAGGCTTTCCTGAAGGCCTCTGTAGCTGATAAGAAAGTTCTGGATCGATCCAGAGATCTGTTATTGCCTGCAGAGGCCTTCGGGAAAGCCTTGCTGGCCGCAGAAAAAGAAGCTCCTGAAGGTTTCTGACAGCAAAAAGGAGGCTGGGGGCAGCTCGTGCAAGTGAGGGGACTTCCCCTGAAAATAAGACCCGGTGCCTTTTTTTGGTGGCAAATAATAATAATTATAAGGGTCTTATTTTCGGGGAAGCAAGGTATCAGAGTGAAAAGACCGCTTGCCCAGTAGAATTTGGAATTTTGGGAAGAATTTGCATTCCGAAAACAGTTTTAGAAGAACGAAAATGCTTCCCTACTGTGGAAAAAAGTTGCCTGCTTCCGTTCTTCCAATAACTGAATGAGGCACAGCCACACTGCTAAATGAGAATGTCACAATCCTAAATTCTTCTGCAATACATAATTACATTTGGAATTTGCATGAATTATCCCGATGAACATCTTCATTTTTAAAGATCGGGCAAGTAGGGAAAAAAAAAACCATCCCGAAACCAAATGTGATGACCAATCGATTCCTTAATCATTGAAAAGGAGCAGAATTTAAATGGAAAATTATGACAGAATCCAGATGGGACGGAATGAAGTTTCCTTCCCAGACGTTTTGGCTCTTTGGGATAGTCATAGCACCTGTTGCACTAGCACAATATTTTTTTTCTCTATATATCTGGGGTCCCCAACCTCCAGCCCCCTCCCCCGGCTGCGGCCCACTACCAGGCCGATGGCCTATTCAGAACTGGGCCGCACAAGCTGCAGGACAGCACACACACACACACACACACACACATTCAGATCAACTCATACAAGTTGAGCTGCACACACTTGTGTGCCCCACATAGCCCAGTTCCCCTCTCCCCTCTCCCCCCGCAGCTGGGCCTCCAAGACGCAAAGGTTGAGGACCATTGCTATATATCTGTGATGGCAAACCTATGGCACGTGTGCCAGAGGTGGCATGAAGAACCCTCTCTCTGTGGGCAATGCGCACCATTGTCAGTTGCTCTTCCGGTTTCCGGTGAGCAACAGGCGCACCAGCCAGCTGGTCTTTGCACACACTGGAGCACCGGAAACCCAAATACTAGCTGACTGGTGCGCATGCATGCGCTGGAAAGCTGAAGACCAGCTAGCCGGCGTGCAAATGCGCACTGGCCAGCTGTTCTCCAGGTTCCTAGTGCTCCAATACGCACACATGTGTGTGTTCCTATTTGAGGACTCCGCGCCAAAAACGTTCACCATCCCTGCCATCTATAATTCCATCGTTTCAGTTTCCTCAATCGGCAAGACAAGCCAAATTCAAGTTCTGGCATGGAACTGTCCTTCAAGACAGGTAGTCCACAACTTAACCACACTTTGGTGCATCCAGGTTCCGACTGACGAACCCAACCAAGCAAGTACTGTGGAGACGATCCAATTTCTTCATGCAAAAATTAACTAGCTAATACCCAAGAAGATAGGCTCAAGATCCAGATGGATCTTGATAGACTAGAACACTGGGCCCTATCTAGCAAAATGAAATTCAACGTAGAGAAAAGTAAAGTCCTACACTTAGGCAAGAAAAACCCAAAGTACCCATATAGACTGGGTGAAACCAGGTTCAATAGCAGTAACTGTGAGAGAGATCTTGGGGTCTTAGTGGACAACCAGCTAAATAGGAGCCAGCTGTGTGCAGCAGCTGCCAAAAAAGCCAATGCAATCCTAAGTTGCATTAACAATCAAGATCAAGGGAGGTACCAATACCATTCTATAAAGCCTTAATAAGACCACACCTAGAGTCCTGCATCCAGTTTTGGTCACCACATTATAAAAAAGATGTTGAGACTCTAGAAAGAGTGCAGAGAAGAGCAACCAGGATGATGAGGGGACTGGAGGATAAAACATACGATGAACGATTGCAGGAACTGGACCTGGCTAGTCTAGGGAAGAGAAGGACCAGGGGAGACAGGATAGCATCTTCCAATATTTGAGGGGCTGCCCCAGAGAGGAGGAAGGGGGTCAAGCTATTTTCCAAAGCGCCTGAAGGCCAGACAAGAAATAAAGGATGGAAATTGAACAAGGAGAGATTCAATCTGGAAATAGGGAGAAACTTTCTAACAGTGAGAACAACCATCCAATGGAAGAGAAGTTGCCTTCAGAAGTTGTGGGAGCTTCATCACTTGAGACTTTCAAGAAGAGACTGGACTGCCCTCTGTCAGAAATGGTGTAGAGTCTCCTGCTTGGGCAGGGGGGGTTGGACTAGATGACCTACAAGGTCCCTTCCAATTCTGATTATCTGTTCTCTGCTTAATAAATCATCATTTAATCATTTCAGCACAGCTCTGGCTAATTCCCGGGCAATTCAATATCATTACAATATAGAATCCTCCCTTCCCCCCACCCCGTTACGTTAGCGCAGCTCACATTGTGTTTGTTATGGGAAAATCTCCATGACTCTGGCAGACGCCTCTGCTGAAACACCCTTTGTTCCCATGGGGCGGTTTCTTGTTTTCATCTGGAATAAACATTCCAATCTCTCCCTCCTTCCCTCCCTCCCCTCCCCTCCCCCCATCTGTTTGGCAAGCTGTGAAGCAGTAAAAATGAAAGCAGCCTGAAGACACTTTTAAAGCTTGACATAGTCGCCAAAAATTACGTCACTGAAAAAAAGTGACTGGTGACCGTTTTTCGCACCTGTGACCGTTGCAGCATCCCCTGGTGGTCACCGGATCAACATTCGGATTCGCTTTTGCAACTGACTCATATTTATGACGGTGGCAATTTTTTGCAAATCCGGTGACTTTGGCTTCCTTTCCTTCAAAAATATTAAGAGTTTAAGCCTTAGCTGGCCACACATGACAGGCTGTCCTCGAGTTATGACCAAAATGGAGCTCAGAATTCCCATTGTAAGTCGAGGCACCCAGGTGACCGGACCTGATTTGACACCTTTTTTTTTTTTTGTGGTCGTCATTAAATGTCGTGGCCATGAAGTGAATCAATGTATTCCTATGGGCGCTTTTGCTAGTTATGGGCTGGAAAGGCACAAAATGGGCAGAATGCAGTTTTGCAGGCTGACTTTGCTGACTGCCAGCAGTTTGATCCTGACTGGCTTGAGGTTGACTCAGCCTTCCAACCTTCTGAGGTCAGTAAAATGAGGACCCAGATTGTTGGGGGCAAGAGGCTGACTCTGTAAACCATTTAGAGAGGGCTGGAAAGCATTGAGAAGCGATATATAAGTCTAAGGGCTGTTGCCTTCCTTCCTTCCTTCCTTCCCTCCCTCCCTCCCTCCCTCCTCCTTCCTTCCTTCCTTCCTCTCCCTCCCTCCCTCCCTCCTTCCTTCCTTCCCTCCCTCCTTCCTTCCTTCCCTCCCTCCCTCCCTCCCTCCTTCCTTCCTTCCCTCCCTCCCTCCTTCCTTCCTTCCTTCCCTCCCTCCCTCCCTCCCTCCTTCCTTCCTTCCTTCCTTCCTTCCCTCCCTCCTTCCTTCCCTCCCTCCCTCCCTCCCTCCTTCCTTCCCTCCCTCCCTCCCTCCTTCCTTCCTTCCCTCCCTCCTTCCTTCCTTCCTTCCTTCCTTCCCTCCCTCCCTCCCTCCCTCCCTCCCTCCCTCCCTTCCTTCCTTCCTCCCTCCCTCCCTCCCTCCTTCCTTCCTTCCTTCCTTCCTTCCCTCCCTCCTCTCCCTCCCTCCCTCCCTCCCTCCCTCCTTCCTTCCCTCCCTCCCTCCCTCCTTCCTTCCTTCCTTGTGGTTAGAATGCAGTATTGCAGGCTGACTCTGCTCATTGCCAGCAGTTCGATCCTGACCAGCTCAAGGTTGACTCAGCCTTCTGTCCTCCCTTCTGAGGTGGGTAGAATGAGGACCCAGATTGTTGGGGGCAAAATGCTGGCTCTGTAAACTGCTTAGAGAGGGCTGTAAAAGTACCGAGAAGCAGTATATAAGTCTATTGCTAATCCTATTGCTACATAAGCTTTGTTAAAGGGATTACAGGATGTACCAGCTTTTAAGTTTTGAGGAAGGGAAATCCATTTCCTAAGCAAGTGACTTTAAGAAATCCATCCTGGGGAAATTTCCAAGAAAAATCCTCCACCATGGTTTGGCTTGGGAATCGGTGAATTTTTGAGGGCTCCTGAAAAACTCCAGCCGGGGGGGAGGAATTCTTATTTTTGCATTTTAATTCTTCGCACGGGTTGACAAAGGGACATCTTCCAGCCAAACCTCCGTTAGAACAATTGCTTCGTTTTTAGTTTTGCATCATGAGTGATTGCAAAACAGGAAAAGCAACTGGTAGGTAAACATGTAAGATGCTGGTAACCTTCAGCCTTCAGTTCCTGGTTTTTCCAGCTTTGACACTTCAATGCATGTTCACGAGACCTCAAAGAAGCCGACCCTGGAGGAAGAGGTTTCAGGCTCACTCTGCCCACTGCCAGCTGTTTGAGCCTGACCGGCTCAAGGTTGACTCATCCTTCCATCCTTCCGGGGTCAGTAAAATGAGGACCCAGATTGTTGGGGGCAAGAAGGTGACTCTGTAAACTGCTTAGAGGAAGCCGTAAAGTACTATAAAGTGGTATATAAGTCTAAGTGCTATGGCTCTTCTCCTTCCTTCCTTCCTTCCTTCCTTCCTTCCTTCCTTCCTTCCTTCCTTCCTTCCTTCCTTCCTTCCTTCCTTCCTTCCTTCCTTCCTTCCTTGTGGTTAGAATGCAGTATTGCAGGCTGACTCTGCTCATTGCCAGCAGTTTGATCCTGACCGGCTCAAGGTTGACTCAGCCTTCCGTCCTTCCGAGGTGGGTAAAACAAGGACCCAGATTGTTGGGGGCAAGAGGCTGACTCTGTAAACTGCTTAGAGAGGGCTGAAAAGCACTGTGAAGAGATATAAGTCTAAGTGCTATGGCTCTTCTCCTTCCTTCCTTCCTTCCTTCCTTCCTTCCTTCCTTCCTTCCTTCCTTCCTTCCTTCCTTCCTTCCTTCCTTCCTTCTTTCCTTCCATGTGGTTAGAATGCAGAATTACAGGCTGAATCTGCCCACTGCCAGCAGTTCGATCCTGACCGGCTCAAGGTTGACTCAGCCTTCCATCTTTCCTTCCGAGGTCGGTCAAATGAGGACCCAGATTGTTGGCAACCCTGGGACCCTGGGACCCGTCATAAACACGAGTCCTTTGCCAAGTGCCTGAATTTTAATCACGTGACCACGGGGGGGGGGGGAGAATTGCAACGGCCATAAGTGTGAAAAACAGTCCCTTTTTCCCAGTGCTGTTGTAACCGCGAATAGTCACTAAATGAACAATTGCAAATCGAGGACGACCTGCCATGAGAACGCCTGCCTCTTGTCTCTTGGGGTGCCCTTTGCTTCTCTGATGATGCACTGGTCAGAGCAGCCGGGAACAGGGTGGACTTTCATTCAGACCTTACCTTGAAGCCGACAGAAAGACAATAGCAAGCGAGGACAAAGAGATCGGCTTATGATAAAAGGAGAATATTTGTAGCTCAGGGTTGAACTGTGGTGCTCTCTGAGCTTGTTGGCTTCCTTACAGACATTTCATGACCCAATCAGGTAATGTCATCAGTGCTAGAAGGGAGTGGGGTTGGGGAAGGAGGAGGAGGAGGAGGAGGAGGAGGAGGAGGAGGAGGAGGAGGAGGAGGAGGAGGAGGAGGAGGAGGAGGAGGAGGAGGAGGAGGAGGAGGAGGAGGAGGAGAAAGACTGTGGGGTCCTTGATGTTCTCTGAGCTTGATGGCTTTTTGCAGATGTTTCATGACCCAGCTAGGTAACATCAGCAGTGCTAGAAGGAATGGGGTTGGGAAGGAAAGGAGGAGGAGGAGGAGGAAGGAGGAGGAGGAGGAAGAGGAGGAGGAGGAGGAGGAGGAGGAGGAGGAGGAAGGTCGGACTGTGGGTCCTTGATGTTCTCTGAGCTTGATGGCTTTTTTTTGCAGACGTTTCATGACCCAACTAGGTAACATCATCAGTGCTAGAAGGGAATGGGATTGGGGAAGGAAAAGAGGAGGAGGAGGAGGAGGAGGAGGAGGAGGAAGGTCGGACTGTGGGTCCTTGATGTTCTCTGAGCTTGGGGGTTTTCTTGGAGACATTTCATTACCCAACTAGGTAACATCATCAGCACTAGAAGAGAGAAGGTTTGTTCTCATTCTTTTGAAGTTCAACATTTATAGAAAAAGAAATCTGCTGTTATATCGATCATTCTTGGAGCCTTCAGGGTGTTCGCAGAATAACAGAGTTGGAAGGGACCTTGGAGGTCTTCTAGTCCAACCCCTGCTCAGGCAGGAGTCTCTACTACACCATAAGTGGCTGCCCCATCTCTTCTTAAAAACCTCAGAGATACCCGGATATGTTCCTCAATATCTAAAATATTGAATTGATCAAACTTGAACCGTGGAAAGAAGAGAGTCCGCTCCTTGGCAGTGAGCCGAGCCGCGCGTGGGATGCACTGCCCCGCGTGACAAAACCAGCATAGCAACAGACACACAACTCTTAAGAAGCCAGCAGGTTGAGTAGGCAGGATGCTGAAAAGATTCTTCCCACGCTGTATGTGGTTAAGAAGACGACTCTCGTTAAGTGGGGAAAGGAAAGCATTTCTAAAAATAAGAAGAAAAACTTGGTTAGGAGTTTTATTTGCAAGCCTGGCTCAGTCTGTGCGGTTTCTGGTGGATAGATGGTTCTCCTCTAAACTATTAAAAGTCAGGTGCTGTATCTAAAAATAAATGCAAGGGGGGCATGGATGGATGGATGGATGATCTGGTAGGTAAATGACAGAGAGAGGGAGGGAGAGATTGCAGAATGGATGGATGGATGGATGATAGACAAACAGAGAGGAATAGATGGATGTTGGATGGCTGGATAGATGGATAGATAGATAAGTGGATGATAGATTGATAGATATAGATAACAGATAGATAAATAGATAGATAATACAGAAGATACCAGTAGATGATAGATATAGATAACAGATAGATAGACAGATAGATAGACAGACATGATATAGAATAAGTAGATAGAGGAATGGATGGAAAATGGATGGATGAATGGATGGATGATAGAAAGATAGAGGAATGGATGCATGATGATAGATAGATAGATAGATAGATAGATAGATAGATAGATAGATAGATAGATAGATAGATAATAGATAGATAGATAGATAGATAGATAGATAGACAGACAGACAGATAGATGATAGATAGATAGACAGACAGACAGACAGATAGATAGATAGATAGACAGAATAGATAGATAGATAGATAGATAGATAGATAGATAGATATAGATAGATAGATAGATAGATAGATAGACAGACAGACAGACAGACAGACAGATAGACATAGATTAGTAGATAGATAGATAGATAGATAGATAGATAGATAGATAGATAGATAGATAGATGATAGACAGACATTGAGAAAGAAGAAGAAAGAAAGAAAGAAAGAAAGAAAGAAGAAAGAAAAGAAAGAAAGATAGACAAGAAAGAAAGAAAGAAAGAAAGAAAGAAAGAAAGAAAGAAAGAAAGAAAGAAAGAAAGAAAGAAAGAAAGAGGTAGATAGATGATAGACACAGATATAGATAGACAGAAATAGATTGGTAGATAGACAGACATAGATAGATATAGAAATAGATGATAGACAGACAGACAGATATAGATAGGCAGATATAGATTGGTAGATAGATAGATAGATGATGGATGGATGGATAGATAGATGATGGAGTCGGAAGGGACCTTGGAGGTCTTCTAGTCCAACCCCTTGCTCAGGCAGGAAACCCTGTCCCATTCCAGACCAGTGGCTCTTCTTAAAAGCACCCATAAGATGTTGCAGTGATTGACTGCAGAAACAGGCTTGTTTAAACTTGCTGGATTTAACCAGTGTCAAAAATGGTGTAGGGTCTCCTGCTTGGACAGGGGGTTGGACTAGATGACCTACAAAGTCCCTTCCAACTCTAGTAATCTGTAATTATCTGCATAACTTTCTCAATTTGGAAAGAGGACTGAACATGGAATGTTCCTGTTTTCGGCTTGAGTGTTTATTTTTGGAGGAGAAAAGGAACAGTTGACACCCGAAAGCTTCTTAGGAAATATTTGTTTTCTTCACATTTGACTTCGCTTAGCCTCTTAGATCTGGTTTAGTTTGCTTTTCCGTAGCTTCTTGCTGGGACAGAGAACAAAAACTTACTAGAAAATATTTGCGTTTTTAGTACTTGACTGAGCTTGACATTAAAGGCACATTTAATTTGCTCCTTTTACAGCTTGGGGTTTGCTCAGGGAACTAGATTCTGGCACTCTAAGGATGGGCATTTACCAGCAGGCTGTCAAAGAAGGAGAAAGAGCATCTCTGAGCATATACAGAGGGCTTCCGAGTAAGCCCAAAGGAGTTAGAACTGGAAATGGTTCATAGGTCAATGACCAAAAAATGAAACCAAGACCGATCTGGCCCTGTTCTCCCTCCCCTGTTCTAGGAGCTCAGGGACCCGACTCCCTCCCTTTTGGCTCCTTCAGATGTAATCATGAGGACTAGCGCCAGATTCCAACCTGCCAGCTTTAAATGGCTGCCGGATCTTCCTCCGCGGCGCTTGGCGAGCCCCCCCCCCCCAAGAGATGCTCAGCTCTTCCTGGACCCATCCACGATTCCAGAGAGAGACAGTTTCGCTGGGGAGGGGGTCCTGTGTGTACTCTCCCCCCCACCCCGGAATTGGGAGCGCGCACGCTGTGCGTCCCTTGCTCTAGAGGCTTGGGCAGCGGGAAGAGGAAGGAAGAAGGAGGAACAGAAGAAGGATAAGAAAAGGGAAAAGGGGGGAAGGAGATACAGAAGGATAGAGGAGAAAATAGAAGGAGAGGGAAAAGGAGAGGAAGTGGGAAGGAAGGAGAAGGAGAAAGGGAAGGAGATAGAGAGGAGGGAGGGAGAAGGAAGGAGGAGAAAAGAGAAAAAGGTGAAGGAGATAGAGAAGGATAGAAGAAACAAAGAAAGGAAGAGGAGTGGAAAGAATGGAGGAGAGAGGAGGGGAGGAAGAAGGAGAAAGGGAGGGGGAGAAGAAGGAGAGAGGAAGACAGGAGGACAAAAGGAAAGGATAGAGAAGGAGGATCAGAAGATAGAGGAAGAGAAGGAGAGGAGGAAGAGAAAGGGAAGGAGATAGGAGGAGGAAGAGGGAAGGAGAGAAAGAATAGAAAGGGGGAAGGAGATTGAGAAGGATACAGAAAAAGAGGAAAAGGAGGAAGTGGAGAAAGAAGGAAAGGGGGAGAAGGAAGGAGAAAGTGAAAAGGGAAGGAGAGAAGAAGGAGGGAAAAGGGAGGAGTAGAAAAGGGGAAGGGGGAAGGAGATAGAGGAGGAGAAAGAAGGCGAGAGAGGAAAAGGAGGAGGAAGAGAAAGAAGAGGAGGAGGAGAAAGAAGGAAAGGAAGGGAGAAGGTGAAAAGGGAAGGAGAGAAGAAGGAGGGGAAAGGGAGGAGTCGAAAAGGGAAAAGGGGGAAGGAGATAGAGGAGGAGAAAGAAGACGAGAGAGGGAAAGGAGGAGGAACAGAAAGAAGAGGAGGAGGAGAAAGAAGGAAAAGAAGGGAGAAGGTGAAAAGGGAAGGAGAGAAAAAGGATGGGAAAGGGAGGAGTAGAAAAGGGAAAAGGGGGAAGGAGATAGAGGAGGAGAAAGAAGACGAGAGAGGAAAAGGAGGAGGAACAGAAAGAAGAGGAGGAGGAGAAAGAAGGAAAGGAAGGGAGAAGGTGAAAAGGGAAGGAGAGAAGAAGGAGGGGAAAGGGAGGAGTCGAAAAGGGAAAAGGGGGAAGGAGATAGAGGAGGAGAAAGAAGACGAGAGAGGAAAAGGAGGAGGAGAAAGAAGGAAAGGAAAGGAGAAGGTGAAAAGGGAAAGAGAGAAGAAGGAGGGGAAAGGGAGGAGTGGAAAAGGGAAAAGGGGGAAGGAGATAGAGGAGGAGAAAGAAGACGAGAGAGGAAAAGAAGGAGGAAGAGAAAGAAGAGGAGGAGGAGGAGGAGGAGGAGAGCCCCGCACGGCGCAACCGCCCCGATTCTCCCAGGGATTCAGGTGAGCTCCACCCTCGCTTCTCCCTTTTCCACTTCCCTCCGCGCGTCGTCGCGCTCACAAGGCAGCCGGCCAGCTCAGTGCCGGAGCCAGGTATGCCGGCCCTGCCCGGAGGGGCTCCTAGGATTCAAGCCAGGTGGGCGAGGAGGACCTGGGCTGGAATCCCCCACCCGCCCCACCCACTATGTGAGTCTGGGGGCTTTAACCCGGTGGGGGCGGGCAGGTTTCTACTGTGTTCCTCCAGGAAAGACCCCTCCCCAATCCCGGAGTCCAAAGGAAGGCTTGGCTTTCCTTGGGGTCTTTTTGGTGTGTGTGTGTGTGTGTGTGTGTGTTTTCTTCAGCCTGAAGACCCTTTATGGGTGGGTTGGGCGGGGAGGGGGCTTGGAAGGGGAAAAAGAAGAAGCCAATAATCTGCATAGAGTTATTTGGGACTTGGGGATGCCCGAGTCGATGACTTGATCTTGGTCTATCAAGAAGCCCCCAAGAATCAAGAATATTGAGGCGATGGTGGAACGATGGAAGAACTCTTAGAAATTATTCAATCGCTAGCTGGCTATCCCGTGCTTTTCGCGAGGAAATGATGTGGTGGGGCTTAGTTTTGGGGGGAGGAAAGTAAGGAGGAGGAAATTCCGCCTCTGCTTACCAGCATCCATCGGTATTCATCTGGCTAGAGAGTCCTGTCGGTGTGGGAGAGAGTTGAGGGCTGTTTGGAAACGGAAGCAGCATTTGCTGTGTGAGCAAGAAGGAGACAGCAAGGAGCCTGGGGCGTGGCTGAGCTCAACTGCAGTTGGAACAGATTTCTTTTCAGGTGAGGAGTGAGAGAGCTGGGGGCTGTTTGGAAACGGAAACAGTATTTGCTGTGTGAGCAAGAAGGAGACAGCATGGAGCCTGGGCGTGGCTGAGCTCAACGGCAGTTGGAACAGGTTTCTTTTCAGGTGAGGAGTGAGAGAGAGTTGAGGGCTGTTTGGAAACAGAGAGTATTTGATGTGTAAGCAAGGAGACAGCAAGGAGCCTGGGCGTGGCTTAGCTCAACTGTTCTGTACTAAACCTGCTGGGTGCTGTGAAACCGAAACTGAACCTCCTCTCCTCTGCTTGTGTTTTGCATTTGGAACAGATTTCTTTTCGGGTGGGGAGGGGGAGCAGAACCCCTTAGCATCAGAGTGTGTTAATAATAATAATATTATAGGAAATATTAATGCTCTGATGGTCATTTGGAAAAATCCTTTCTTAGTGAGCCCCTAGAAGCCAAGAGGAACCTAGGTGCCAAATTTCAAGTGTTTCAAAGATATTTCAGGCTCCGAAGATGCTTTTCCTTCTGACCTTTGAGGGGGTCCAAGGAGGTAGAAGATAACATCTTCCTGAGTTTCTTAGGAGGGCGAGGAAGGTTTGCCAAGTCTTCCTCCATGGGAGAGAAATGCAATGAAAACCGGCTTCGAAGTGGGTTTTTTCCCCCATTGCTCCAGGTTCTTTCCCCACCAAAGGCCATCACTGCATGGAGGAAGATATGGCCCGTTTAACGTCCCATTTTATCCCTTGTCAGAGGCCTGGAGTTACCTGCATAAGGGAGATGGGGGGAGTAAAAAAATGGGATATAAACAAATAAAACGCCGTCAAGCAGAATATTGGCAGGTCAGGGTTGAACTGTGGGCTCCTTGGGTTCGATGGTTTTCGTGCAGACGTTTCGTTATCCAGCTAGGTTACATCATCAGTATTAGGAGAAATAAAATTTCTCCTTTTTTTCCACGCAGGTGAAACGCAGGCCCTCCCTAAAGATTTTTTTGGGGGGGGCGGGGTGCATGAAAGGAGCCCTTTTCACCCCTCTCTAGCCCAGCCTCTCGGGGTGGGGTTCAAACCGGTTGCGTTTCCCCCAGCTGCCTCTTCCTCTGGCTGGGAGGATTCCCACGCAGTGCTGGGAATCTTGTTGTGTCACATCCCCTTTTCCTTTCTCTCTGGGAAGGCTTCTTCTAGGCCCGGCTTGACGAAGGCTCTTGGGTTTACCTTGGGGGGGCAACCAGTCCTTGACTTATGGCAGTTCGTGAAGGGACCGTTTGAAGTTACAACGGCACTGAAAACAGCGACCTTTTTATCCTTTTTCAAGCTTATGACTGATAGTCGCGGGCCTCCCCATGGTCCCGGGTCAAAATTCAGATTTGGTTGTGTTGTCCTGGGCTCACCTGGCCCCCTTTTGCGACCTCCTTCCTTCCTACCTCTGTTCTTGTTTTTCTTCCTTCTTCCCTCCCTCTGTTCTTTTTCCCTTCCTTCCTTCTTCCCCCATTCTCTCTCTCCCTCTCCCCCTCTTCTTGTTCCCCTTCTTTTTTCCTTCCTTTTCCCCCATTCTCTCTCCCCCTCCCTCTGTCCTTGTTCTCCTTCCTTCTTCCCCATTCTCTCTCTCTCTCCCTCCTCTTCTTGTTCCCTTTCCTTCCTTCCTTCTTTCCTTCCTTCCTTCCTTCCTTCCTTCCTTCCTTCCTTCCTTCCTTCCTTCCTTCCTTCCTTCCTTCCTTCCCCCATTCTCTCTCTCCCCCTCCATCTATTCTTGTTCCCCTTCCTTCCTTCTTCCCCCTTTCCCCCATTCTCTCTCTCTCTCCCTCCGTTTATTCTTGTTCCCCTTCCTTCTTTCCTTCCTTTCCCCCATTCTCTCTCCCCCTCCCTCTGTCCTTGTTCTCCTTCCTTCTTCCCCATTCTCTCTCTCTCTCTCCCTCCTCTTGTTCCCCTTCCTTCCTTCCTTCCTTCCTTCCTCCCTTCCTTCCCCCATTCTCTCTCTCCCTCCCATCTATTCTTGTTCCCCTTCCTTCTTCCCCCGTTCCCCCATTCTCTCTCTCTCTCTCCCCCTCCGTTTATTCTTGTTCCCCTTCCTTCTTTCCTTCCTCCCCCCCATTCTCTCTCCCCCTCCCTCCCTCCATCCATCCATCCAAAGTCCAACAAGACCCACTTCCAGAAAGATTGCCTGGCTTCTTCTGGGCTGTTCTCCAGACAGAAGTAAACGTGTGTTGCTAACTTATCCACGGCAGAGATCCACTTAACACTCTCCGGCCAGAAGCGTCGTAAAATGGTGGGAAGCTCCCTCAACGAATGTTTCACTTTGCATCTGAAATGTTGGGCTCCGTTTTGGTCCTATTTCAAGGACTGCCTTGTACTTGCAGCCGTAATGGCCCAGAAGGACCCACACTAATGCACTCCGGCTTGTTGTTTTCGTTCCGAGATGGATTTCGTTCCCGTGCCAAGGAACGAGAAGCAAAACAGGGCCAAGTCCCACCAGACTGGGAAATGACTTCACACAGAGGCACTTAGCAAACCCCAGAACATTTCCCAGGCTTTGGTTCAGCCGCCACTTTCCTTTCTCCATTAACCTGGGAGGCATCGGTCCTTTTTTTAAAACTTTGGTCTCGCTCTCTGGAAAAAATATACATATACATACATATATACATACATACATACATACATACATACATACATACATACATACATGTATGGTATTCAGCTTTGTTCGGAGTATTTTCCCACGTCATTGTAGTTGTGCTTTTAAAGTTGTAGCAATGTTTCGGCAGAATCTCATCTGCCATCATCAGGCTTCTGTATTGTGTTGGTCTGTGAAAACACAATACAGAATACAGTACAGACGAACACAATACAGAAGCCTGATGATGGCAGATGAGATTCTGCCGAAACGTTGCTACAACTTTAAAAGCACAGTTACAATGACGTGGGATAATACCCGAACAAAGCTGAATAACATACATACATACATACATACACACACACATACACACACACACACACACACACACACACACACACACTTGGCTTTCTTAGGAGGTGCTTTTAGCCAGGCCAGGGCAGGTTGGGTTTCTCAATGCCGCATACCAGGACAGAAGGGGAACCCGCTAATAGGCGGTGGGGTAGCTTTGGGGTTTGGGATGAGCAAGTGGGCAAATCCAGGAATGATAAGGGTTTGGACACTTCGGTGGCTGTGATGGGCTTGGCCTGCTTGGGTATAGACAGGTAGTCCTCCATTAAGAAGCACTTGTTTAATGACCGGTTGAAGTTACAACAGCAGGGGAAAAAGTCACTTGTGCCCTTCCTTCCTCCTTGCCTCTGTTCTTGTTCTCCTTCCTTCCTCCCCTTCCTTTCCTTCCTTCCTTCCTCCCTTCCTTCCCTTTCATTCCTTCCTTCCTTCCCTCCCTTTCCTTCCTTCCTTCCTTCCTTCCATCCATCCAAAGTCCAACAGACTCATTTACAGAAATATTAGCTGGCTTTTGGCTGTTCTCCAGACAGTTCCAAAGTTCTTTTCAATTTGACCTGCTATTTTATTTATGTCCAGGAAAGATATCAGCTGGCCATAAACTTCTCCCACTGGCACATTCCTTTCCCAAAAAAGCTCTCCTGATAGGATGGGTTGGTTTTTTTTCCTTTACGCCTGCCTGTCAGATTCTTCTGGGCTCACCTCCCACCATCCTGGCACTACATCCCATCAGATACCAGCCTTTAGAATTGGCAGCCCGGGATGCCCCTGTGCATCCGAGGCTGGCTCCATCCAAGCACCTTCTGGAGGGACTTTCCAGATAAGCTGGGGTGGTTCTGTGTTTGGAGAAATATGTATAGTTCTTGGAGGTGGTGGAGAGAAGACGCAGCTAATAAGCCTTGACTTACAACTGTAATTGACCCTAGAATTGTGGTTATAAGTTTTATTTATTTATTTATTTATTTGATTTGCCAATTGTTTACAAGATAATAAGTATAAGTGTATACATAGTTGTGAATACATGAAATGGGGTATATAAGAAAAATAAAAGAAGAATAAGAGAAACAATAGGACAGGGACGGTAGGCACGTTGGTGCGCTTATGCACGCCCCACAGACCTCTTAGGAAAGGGGTGAGGTCAATAGTAGACAGTCTAAGGTTAAAGTTTTTGGGGTTTGGGGAAGAAACTACAGAGTCGGGTAGAGTATTCCAGACATTGACCACTCTATTGCTGAAGTCGTATTTCCTGCAATCAAGTTTGGTGCAGTTAACTTTGAGCTTGTATCTATTGTGTGCTCTTGTGTTGTTATGGTTGAAGCTGAAGTATTCATTGACAGGTAGGACATTGCAATGTATGATTTTATATACCATGCTTAAATCAAACCGAAGACGGCGTAATTCAAGGTTTTTAGTTCTAGAATTTCAAGTCTGGTGGCATAAGGCTGTTAAGCATGTTATTACATCACCGTGTCCAATTTTACCAAATTTTTTTGCAGCAGTTGTTAAAGGAACACCAGAGTCATTAAGCAAATCCATTGTCCACGATATGTTTTATTTGCCAGAAATTGGTACTAAACACCCATTTCTAGCAAAAAATACAAACAAACCACTATTACAAATTGTGGCCCTTTTAAATACAAACCGGTTACCAAACGCAACCTGCAATCACTTAGTTTTGTCCACTGAATAGAATAACAGAGTTGGAAGGGACCTTGTAGGTCATCTAGTCCAACCCCCTGCCCAAGCAGGAGACCCTACACCATTTCTGACAGATGGCAGTCCAATCTCTTCTGGAAAGTCTCCAGGGATGAAGCTCCCACAACTTCTGAAGGCAACTTCTGTTCCATCGGTCGATTGTTCTCCCTGTCAGAAAATTTCTCCTTATTTCTAGGTTGAATCTCTCCTTGATCCGTTTCCACCTCAGATCTGACACTCAATCATCCCTGGCCATCAAAATGTAGAATCTGACTTGTAAAACACAGGTAGGCTTTGCGCCCCAAACTTCCTTCGCTAAGCAAGATGAAGTGAGTTTTGCTCCATTTACAAATCACTGCGCAGTTACTAAGTGAATCACAAGGTCCTTGAGTGAATCTGGAAAACTGGCATAAGGACATGCCAGTTGCCAAGCGCCCAAATTTTGATCACATAACCTTGAGGATGCTGCAACGGTCATACGTGTGAAAAATGGTCATATGTCACTTTTTTTCAGTGCTGTTATAGTTTGGTCACTAAACCAGTGGTTGTAAGTGGAGAACCGCCTGTACCATTTTTGGCATCTATCATAACCTCAAATGATCACTAACCTCTTTGGAGAACATGAATGATGACACCCAGCCCTGTGAACGTGCTTCATTGGAGAATCTGATTTATGACATATCCGGGAGGGAGGGGGAAAACAGGATCACAAGGGACTGTAAATTATGTATGCCAGAGTTGGCTTCATTTAGGTTAATGCTGACATGTTGCTCCTAATAAATATTTTGAGTTTTTTTGAAGCTTGGCTCGAGGTTCATGATTTAATTAGGGCAATTGCCGGAACCCTGACACTAGGATATAACAATCTGACCAGTCTGAATATTTTTTGGTGCATTCGGGAAGACTTAAGCCAGTCTGTGCCATGTCCCTGTCGGAATCTGACTCACAGGGGGAGGCCGAGCAGCTGACAGGGATTGGGAGTGTGGCTCCATTGGCTGTGGAAGAAATTGGGGAAGGGCAAAGTCCGGCTGGGCAGAGCAGAGCAGGGGAGAGGTAGAGCAAGGGAGAGGGAATTCACAGGAAGACCCAGGCCCACCCCCTCTTCATCCTAGAGTACGCAGGGGGGAAACGGAGAAGGGAGCAACGTGGGTTGCGTGGCTTATGGGGGAGGAAAGGGCCCTGATTCCCCTTCATTAGCCATAGCTGGGAATGAGAGTTTAAAAGAAATGCATGCTGAGTGCAGTAGCTGCTGGGAGCAAATGTGAGTTTATCTTGTGTTGACTTTGCTTATCTGTGTTCCTGGCGTCTTCCCAACTGTGTTTTGCCGTGTTTTCAAGTCTGCAATTCCTTCTCCTGCCCTGCCAAGTTAATTACTTCAGTTTGATTTGTTTGGATTTTTAGTTACAGTCTGTATGTACTTCGTTTTTGGACTGAATTTCCTCCTCTTAAAAGGCTGTCCCTGGGAGAGTTTTTCTCCAGCCAGAAGGTAACCCGGACACTGGGGGCAAAGTTGGAGCTAATAAAGTGACTTTTATTGCTCATTTAACTGGGTTGTTTTTGTGCCACGACCCTTTGGGTCATCACAGTCTGCCTGTTTTCTTTCGGCCCGGAAAAGGAGATGGCCAGCATAAAAAATTAAAGAAATAAAACGTGAGAGAGGATCATCATTTGAAAAGTTTCCTGCCCGAACAGGGGGTTGGACTAGAAGACCTCTGAGGTCCCTTTCAGCTCTGATATTCGGGGGGGGGGGGGGAAACAAACCACGCTTGTGTAAACTGTGTTCAGAGGACAGATAAACTCTATTGCAGGTCAGGCAGAGCAACCTGTATTCTGGGTTTATTAAGCAGGGGGCAGCTCGTAATTATTTGGCTCTTATTTGAGGGGTATCTCAGCCCCAAAGGTACATTATTAGCACAGGGGTCGCCAACCTTTTGGACCTCAGGGACCACCAAACTCATAATTTTAAATCCCGTGGACCAGAGACCCTGGGAAAATCCCCCAAAAAAGTCTGCAGGAAAGTTCCCCACCCTGTTTTCCTAACTGGTCAATCATTCTTTATTTGGGACCACAGGATACCGTCTCCAGCTCCATTCTCAGGGGGACAGAGGGAGGGAGAGACTTTTGGCTTCATGCAAGGAAAGCAGCAGAAGCAGCAGAAGTCTTTCTTTCTCTCCCCCAAACTCCGCCAGAAATGAGTCTTTGTGAGACTGGTTGCACCAGCGCAGCCTCTTGGAGGAGGAGGCCTTGCAGGGTCCCAAAGACTCATTTCTGGCGGAGTTTGGGGGAGAGAAAGAAAGACTTCTGCTGCTTTCCTTGCATGCAGCCAAAAGCAGAAGAAGAAAGAAGCAGGCCAGCCGCGTGGGGCAAGTTCCTCCCCTCCACCCTTCCCCCCTCCCCTCTCTACCTCGTGTTGTTTGCAATGCAAGCAATGCAAGCATTGTGTTCTTGCGGGTCATGTGGACAACACAACCTTGTGTTCCTGCACAGCCTAGATTAATTGCGTTGGGAGGTTTGGATTTTGACTCCCAGAATTCCTCAGCCATCTCTTCCAATTGTGGAGATTTTGGCTGGTTAGGGGATGCTGGGAGTTGGAGTCCACATGTCTTCAAGTTGCTGAGATGGAGGCTGGCTGGGGAATTCTGGGAGTTGCAGGCCACATTTCTCTGCGGACCATCAACATTTTCTCGCAGACCGCCAGTGGTCTCGGCCCACTGGTGGTTGACCACTGCATTAGAGCATCAATACGTGACATTGTTGATACAAAGAAAATGGGCGGCTTGCCTTCCAGCAAGATGGCGGAGGCCCTCCTTGTTCAGGGACAGCTTCCTTTAGCAACGGTTCTCAGTTGCAAAGGGTGAGGAAGGAGTAACTGTTCGACCAAACCCTCGCGTTGACGGCTGTCATAGGTCTGTAGAAAGGCGTCTGTCAATCTCAGTCCCTGGAACAGGTTTGGATTTTGACTCCCGGAATTCCTCAGCCATCTCTTCCAATTGTTGAGATTTGGGCTGGTTAGGGGATGCTGGGAGTTGGAGTCCACATGTCTTCCGGTTGCTGAGATGGAGGCTGGCTGGGGAATTCTGGGAGTTGCAGTCCCCACTTCTTTGTTGCAGAGATTGACAAGCATCGCTGTAAAAGGGAAGGAAGATCGTATAAGCACAGGGGCAGTTTCACTTAGCAACGGCTTCGCTTAATGGCCACGTTGCTGGTCCCGATTGCGGTCGTTGAAAAAGGAATACTTGGAATTTATTTCTTGCAAGCTGAGAGAGGCAAACTGTGGGTTTCCGGCTGAAAGTTTCAGGGTTGCTCACAAAAAAAAACCCTCCAACTTTTCCAGTTATGTTTGTCTAGCTGGGTCTATGCGTAGGAAATCAAAGAGACCAATAATTGGATATCTCATTCTGGCTTCTGGCGGAGACTTTCTCCCAAATTGGAGAAAAGGAAGAAATCTTACTGGGGAAAAAGAGCCATTTTAGGAAAATTTACAGCTAGTCCTTGACTTACGACCACAACTGAGCCCAACATTTATGTCGCTAAGTAAGACATTTGCTGAATGACTTTTGCCCCGTTTTTATGACCTTTCTTGTCGCATTTTGTTATCGGAATCCCTGTAGTTGTTAAATCAGTAACACCGTCGTTAAGTCACTTTTTTTCGGTGCCGTTGTAACCTCCGAGGCCACTAAACGAACCATTGTAAGTTGGAGACTCCCTGTATTTTCAATTTGCTCTTTCAGATGTATTTGCCAATAATTCACCAGGCGCCTTCACCTGTTTGAAAAGCCTAGTTTTAAAATCTGTGCCAGTCCAGTGCCATGTTGGCACAGGTAGGAGGAAGCCAGTCACCTTGGAATTGGCAACATGAAATTTTAACGACCTACTCACAGGTGTTAAGGAAGGTACAATTCCAGATAATTGTTTTCTCCACAACTGGTTCATCCTCTCGCTTTTGCAAAACCTTCTGGCCAAGCCTGATGTCTTGCCCTGGAGGAGGAAGCTAAACAGCTGTCAGGGAGTGGGAGTGTGGATCCCTTGGCTGTGGAAGAAACTGGGGAAGGGCAAAGTCCGGCTGGGCAAAGCAGGGAAGAGGTAGAACAAGGGAGAGGGAATTCATTGAGGAAGACCCAGGCCTACCCCCTCTTCATCCCAGGGCACACAGAGAGGAACGGAGAAGAGAGCAACATGGGTTGCGTGGCTTATGGGGGAGGAAAGGGCCCTGATACCCTTCATTAGCTGCAGCTGAGAACACAGTCTATAAAAGAGGAAGCTGCGTGCACAAAGTTGTTGGGAGCCAACGTGAATTTATCTTGTATCGTCGTGGCTTATCAGGGTTCCTGGCGTCTTCCCAACGGTGTGAGTTTTGCTGTGCTTTCAAGTCTGCAATTCCTTCTCCTGCCCTGTCAAATTAATTACTTCAGTTTGGTTTGTTTGGATTTTAAATTACAGTTTGTGTGCACCTTGTTTTGGACTGAATGTTCTCCGCTCAAAGGCTGTTCCTGGGAGAGTTTTTCTCCAGCCAGAAGGACATTGGGGGAAAAGTTGGAAATAATAAAGGGACTCTTATTGCTTATTTGACTGTGTTGTTTGTGCCACATCCCTGATCATCACACCTGAATCAATGGAGGCTGAGGACCACCACAGTGGTGGAGAAGTTTTGATCAACTTTGGAGAAGAGCTAATCTTCTGCATTTGAGACAAATGTTTTCATTAAGAATATTTTAATGCCTTCTTTAAGCCAGGTTTCTTGCTTACATAACCCTTTCATAGCAAGAAACTTGGTGTAAGATGCCATTAGAATATTCTTCCTGTTACGACATCCTGCATTTAATGACCACATTTGGGGTGGAGAGACAGTAAGGAGGTGTAATGGGATAGCAGGTTGTTTGCAAGCTCTTTAGCCTTCTCTGAAAAATCAATTTTATGGGCTAAGCAGCAATGTTAGAGAAAAGAAGAATTAAAGGGGACATAATAGTGGCATTCCAGTATTTGAGGGGCTGCCACAAAGAAAAGGGGGGGTCCACTTATTTTCCAAAGCACCAGAAAGGCAGGACAAGAAACAACGGATGGAAACTAATCAAGGAGAGAAGCAACCTGGAATTAAGGAGAAACATCCTAACAGTGAGGACAATTAACCAGTGGAACAGCTGGCCACCAGAAATCGTGGGCGCTCTCCATCATTGCATATTTTTAAGAAGAGACTAGACCAGGGTGTCCAACCTTGGCAACTTTAAGACTTGTGGACTTCAGCTCCCAGAATTCCTCAGCCAGCTTTGCTGGCTGAGGAATCTGGGAGTTGAAGTCCACAAGTCTTAAAGTTGCCAAGGTTGGACACCCTGACTAGACAGTCACTTGTCTGTAATAGTATAGGTTCTCCTGCTTGAGCAAGGGGCTGGACTAGAAGACCTCCAAGGTCCCTCCCAGCTCGTTCTATTCTATTCCCAGAATTCCCCAGGCAACTGGTGTGTATTTATTATGAGGGTTGCATAATCCTGGGGTTATGGGATCACCGTTTGCAACCCTCCCAGCTGGTTCCCAACCATCCAAGGCAATGGGGAAAGCCCGATTTGTTTAGTGACAGAATTATTTGCTTAAGAACTACAGCCATTCACTTAACAACTGAGGCACGTTTGTCATCGTACGGAGAAAACCCGCTCCCTGTTCGTCTTCCTCCTCGGATTCAGACTCCGACATGACAGTGAGCTATGCTGTTTTTTTTAGCTGAGCTGAGGCGCGCCACGAATTAGCTGAGCGGAAAAAAAACAAGGGGATATAGGAGAGGTAACGGTGGGGGCAAGTGGGTGGGCCCAGCCAGAGGTGGTATTCTGCCGGTTCTCCAGACCACTGGTCGCCAACTGGTGGGCCAAGGACCACTGGTGGTCCGCGAGAAAATTTTGGTGTCCACAAATTTCCCCCCAAAGCAATTAATCCAGGCTGCGCGGGAACACAAGGCTGCACCGCCCATGTGGCCCCACCCACCCGCTGGCCCCCACCCTTCGGCCAAGCACAAACCTTACCTTGAGTAGAGCCACACGAGCTGGAACTGGAAGGTTAAGACCAATGGCGGGGGAGGGAAATCCACCCCAGGGTGGCTTGCTGACGTTGGTGGGAAAGCCGGTCCCATATTCCAGAGCTGCAGTAGTCACAGGACCGGCCCTTTGGTCATCCTGGAGCAGCTCCTCCAGTCCATGGCAGTCTGGTGCACCCGGGTGGAGGAGCAGCTACTCCGGGATGACCAAAGGGCCAGTCCTGTGACTCCTGCAGCTATGGAATATGGGACCGACTTTCCCGCCAACGTCAGCAAGCCACCGTCAGTCAAAATTCATATTAGTGGTCTGTGGGATTTAAAATTATGGGTTTGGTGGTCCCTGAGGCCCAAAAGGTTGGCTACCCCTGCTCCGGACTACTCAAAATTTCTGCTACTCCTATGCCAGAACCAGTCCAAACCGGCTGAATACCACCTCTGACCCAGTTGTGTGAACCCAGTTGTAATAGTAACACGAATCTCATTATCTGCTTTTCTTTTCTCTTTGCATGCCGGCTGCTTGTTCTCCACTACCAGGAGGAGAAAAATGAATATTTCCCGGTGCCTCTCAATTGTCACGGCGTTACTAACCCTGGTGGCTCTCAAGGCCTACATCGAATGGACAGCCGAGAAGGAGGAACGATACCCCATGCCCCATGCCGTTCGTTGGCAAGGTGGCTTCATCACCCCCATCCAGCCTTTCGAGGATATCTCTCCGGCTTTTGTCTTCCATCACTTTAACGCCTCCTTGAAACAATTCCGCCACAAGATCCCGCGGGCGAAAGCTTACTGGAACGATAAGCAGTACAAAAACTTTCGGGCGTTAGAAGAAGGTTCGGCGGTCAATGCTTCCTGGAATAAATGCCCCAGCGCCGACGTGGAGGAACTGGCCACCAAGATCAAACACTTCAACTCGTATCCGGAGCTTTATAAGAATTTCATCCTCTACGGGGACTGCAGGAATTATTCCCTCCTGATCAACGAACCCCGTAAGTGTGCTGAGACGAAGAACAACACCTTCCTCCTCTTGGCCATCAAATCCGTGCCCGGGAATTTTGCCGCCCGCCAAGCCGTGCGGGACACTTGGGGGCAAGAAGGAGAGCCCGGTGGGCTGGCCGTCCGCACTGTTTTCTTGCTGGGCACGGCAGAGGGGCAGTTCAGGCCCCGCCTGCAACACCTGGTCCATTTCGAGAGCCGGAGTTTTGGCGACATCTTGATGTGGGATTTTGAGGACACTTTCTTCAACCTGACCCTGAAGGACTCCCTTTTCCTGCGCTGGACGCTGGACTATTGCCAGGGTGTCCGTTTCATTCTCAAGGGAGACGACGACGTGTTCATCAACACCCCCAAAGTCTTGGGGTACCTGAGCTCGGTGGATGCCAACAAGCCCCTCTACATGGGGCAGGTGATGTCCAACGCCTCGCCCTTCCGGGCCCATCGAAGTAAATACTATGTGCCAGAGTCGTTTTACGTGGGGCCCTATCCTGCTTATGCGGGAGGTGGGGGCTACATAATCTCTGGACCCCTAGCCTCGTTGCTCCTCCTCATTTCTCAGTTCGTGGCCTTCTACCCCATTGACGACGTTTACACCGGGCTGTGCTTCCAAGCCCTGGGCATCCCCCCTCAGCCCCACGCCGGCTTCATGACCTTTGATATCGCCGAGAAGGACCGGGAAGATCCTTGCGTGCACAGCCAGCTGCTCTTGGTCCATCGGCGCAGCCCCCAGCAGACCCTCCACCTCTGGAAGCAAATCACCGATCCAAATCTCCGATGCGGACAGGAGGCATCGAAGCCCCAAGCGCAGAAGCCGCCGGGATTCTGATGGAATTGAGGAACGGATGACGCGGGATTTTTTCCGTCCTCTGGGCTGCAATGGGGAGAGGTTCAGGCCCAAAATCTCATCAGAGTATTTCAAAGGGGACACCCTCCCTCCAACTTTTAGCGTGCTTTCGAAGGGCAGGAGCTGGGAATGTTCACCCGCTTGGGGCCTGGTCAACGTGGCTGCGATCGGCCTCTTCTTAAAATTCCTGTTTTGTCTTTCTGGAGATATTCTGGTAGAAGCCAGAGCCATATCAAGAGTTCAGGAAACGCTGTTTACAGATCTAAGAACCATCCTTATTTTTCTACCAGGCTGGTTGGAAAAGGGCCACAGCCTCCACCTGGCCTTACCTGAGAATGCCAGGGCTTCAAGTTTGCTTCCCTCACCCGGTGCCCTCCCAATTGGCCGGCAAAAGCTGGATTTCCAAGAGGAACCTTCCTCCACATCTGGAGGCAACTCAGAGAGCCAACCTGACCTGCCTGGATTGCAGAAGGTGAAGTATTGTCCACAAGTGTTTTATTTTATTTTTTTCCTTTGGGGCCCGAATGTTTGGGGGCCAATGCCTCCCTCCCACAGTTGGATAAACCAAGAAACCGAGGCACGAAGCCAAGCCTTAATAACCACGGAGTGCTTCAACGTGGCAGAAGAAGAAAAGTGGAAATAAGATTATCATCGGAAGTGAGGATAGCCGTGGTGGCACAGTGGCGAGAATGTAGCATTGCAGGCTCACTCTGCTGATTGCCAGAAGTTTGATCCTGGCCGGCTCAAGGTTGACTCAGCCTTCTGTCCTTCTGAGGTGGATAAAATGAGGACCCAGATTGTCAGGGGCGAGATGCTATCAGGGATGTAATTTGGACCCTAGTTTTGGTGCCCGATAGGATCTCCTTCTCCGTTCCACCGATCCTTATGCCTTTGGACTCCTTGACCATTTCTGTATCTCATCTCTAGCAAAATTCATGCACTTTAAATGTCCAGACCCGTATTATCTTTCACCTGTCAAGAGGTAACGGTCAGTTTTTGCAAGTCTGAGACATGAAAGGGGGAGAATCCGTAAATTGGTCAGAAAACTTCAACACTTCTCGAAATGTACTTGCAAATGTACTTCCACCCATCCAGGTGAGAATATCTTCTACTCCAAGCCCCTGGAAGTATTCGAGATAGACAAAAATATATATATATCTCCTTTCCAGAAGAATTACAGGATTGAGGACTTGCAAACGTCGAACTGTTTCCGTCAGCTGCCACTTTGCTACGATGCAGGCACTAAGGGAGAGAGGGAACAAAATGTATTCCTTGAATGACCCTTGTCCTAGGAAACCCTCCTTTTAGTTGACTCCATAAACCTTGGAGGGCTGCAAAAGCACCGTGTGAAGCGATATCGAAGCCTAAGGGCTCTTGCTATTGCGGATGGTTTAGAGCAGGGGTGTCAAGCTCAAGTTCCAGGGGCCTGATCTGGCCTGCAAGGTGCTTAGATCCGATCCACAGTGAAATTACAGTTAACAGATAATCAGAGTTGGAAGGGACCTTGTAGGTCACCTAGTCCAACCCCCCGCCCAAGCAGGAGACCCTACACCATTTCTGACAGGTGGCAGTCCAATCTCTTCTTGGAAGTCTTGAGTGATGCTGCTCCCATAACTTCTGAGGGCAACTTCTGTTCTATGGGTTGATTGTTCTCCCTGTCAGAAAGTTTCTCCTTATTTCCAGGTTGAATCTCTCCTTGGTCAGTTTCCATCCATTATGCCTTGTCTGGCCTACAGGTGCTTTAGAAAATAGCTTGACCCCCTTCCTCCTCTCTGGGGCAGCCCCTCAAATATTGGAAGGCTTCTCTTCCCTAGACCAGCCAGGCCCAGTTCCTGCAACCGTTCTTTATATTTAGAATAGAATAACCGAGTTAGAAGGGAACTGGTAGGTCATCTAGTCCAACCCCCTGCCCAAGCAGGAGACCCTACACCATTTCTGACAGATGGGAGTCCAATCTCTTCTTGAAGGCCTCCAGGGATGAAGCTCCCACAACCTCTGAATGCAACTTCTATTCTGTTCTCACTGTCAGAAAGTTTCTCCTTATTTCCAGGTTGAATCTCTCCTTGTTCAGTTTCCATCCTTTATTCCTTGTCTGGCCTTCGGGTGCTTTAGAAAATAGTTTGACCCCCTTCCTCCTCTTTGGGGCAGCTCCTCAAATATTGGAAGACTGCTATCATGTCTCCCCTGGTCCTTCTCTTCACCAGACTAGCCAGGCCCAGTTCCTGCAACCGTCCATTGTATGTTTTGGCTTCCAGTCCCCTCATCATCCTGGTTGCTCTTCTCTGCCCTTTTTCTAGTCTCAACATCTTTTTTATAATGTGGTGTCCAAAAATTGAGTATGACACCCCTGGTTTAAAGAGAGCTCAGTTGCTTTTGACTTGAGAAAATGGGGAGGGTGGGGGGGGTGTGAAATGGGATGCCCCAACTTCTCCTGTCCACGCTGTAACCACCTCCTGCTGTAATAAAAACGTGACTCGGGTACCATCAGTCTTGGAGAATGTCGACTGGCGATTTGTGTGAACAGGTGTTTCGGGGGAAATGTCGGATGCTTGGATCTTGAAAGCAGCAGGTTACAGGTAGTCCTCAACTTACGACAATTGAAAATTTCCATTGCTAAGTGACACATCTAAGTGAGCTTTCCCTCCTTTTAGGACTTTCCTGGCCACCATTGTGAAGTGAAACAAGGTGAGGGCTAAGTTAGTCACCCGGTTGTTAAGTGAATCTGGCTTCCCCATTGACTTTGCTTGGCGGAAGGTCGCAAAGGCGGGGTCACGTAACCCTGGGACGTTACAAGCGTCATAAATATGAATGTGTCTCGGTTTTGATCACGTGATCATGAAGATGCTGCAATGGTCCGAAGTGTGAAAAATGGCCATGTCACTTTTTTTTCAGTGCCGTTGTAACTTGGAACGGTCACTGTCACGCCCGTCGGAATCTTGATTCGGAGGGGGAGGCCGAGCAGCTGACAGGGAGCTGGAGTGTGGCTCCATTGGCTGTGGAAGAAACTGGGGAAGGGCAAAGGCTGGCTGGGCAGAGCAGGGGAGAAGTAAAACAAGGGAGAGGGAATTCAGAAGACAACGCAGGCCCACATCCCTCTTCATCCTAGGGCACGCAGTGGGGAACGGAGAAGAGAGCAATGTGAGTTGCATGGCTTACAGGGGAGGAAAGGGCCCTGATTCCCTTCATTAGCTTCAGCTGGGAACACAGTGTTTAAAAAGCTGCGCACAGCCAGTTATTGGGAGAAAATCGTGAATTTATCTGGTATCCTCGTTTCCTGGCGTCTTCCCAACGGTGTTTTGCTGCCCTTTCAAGTCTGCAATTCCTTCTCCTGCCCTGTCAAGTTAATTACTGCAGTGTGGTTTGTGTGGATTTTTAGTTACAGTCTGTATGTACTTTATATTCCTGATTGAATTTCCTCCACTTAAAGGCTGTTCCTGGGAGTTTTTTTTCTCCAGCCGAAGGTCACCTGCACGCTGGGGGCAAAGTTGGAGATAATAAAGGGATTCTTCTTGTTTATTTGACTATGTTGCCTTTTTGCCACATCCCTTTGGGTCATCACAGTCACTAAATGAACTGTTGTAAGTCGAGGACTACCTGTATTCCCTGCAGAGCATATCTAATAAAAGCTCAGAATTTTTTTTTTTTTTTTGCAAAGAGGCAGCCAGGAAAACTATGCCAACACACACACACACACACACACACACACACACAAACGTGCTGAGAAGAACATGTTGATACGCCGTGGGGCAGATGGTGCCCCTCCACAGGTATTCTCACACACGGGCCCCATTAGCCCCAAAAATATATATATTTATTGATTTTCCAACTTGCCCCATATGTGCAATTAGATAGGCTGGCATCCACCCATTATTCCCTTTAACCCGCTAATAATCATTATTTTCAGTTGTAACAGCTTTTGAGTAAGAATAACAGGACAGCGTGAATTCCACTGAAGAAGGAGCCGGGAAAGAAAATTTTGCAGCAAACATCCACAAGGGAGACGTTCGAACCCAGATTCCCTGCGTCTCGTTCCTTGCCATCCCCGTATTTATTCATTTCTAAAACCAACCCGGGGCAAAGTTTTCCATCCTTCACCCCTGCCTTGCTCAAAGTCATTTCCTTCCCGAAGAAAATCCACACTCATTTGGCAACCGTTTTCTCGGAAAGACACCCCTTTAAGCAAGGGTGGGCTTCAAAAATTTTTAGCAACCGGTTCTCTGCCCGGCTGCTGGGTGAGCGTGGCCTAGTCAGCCTCCTGCGCCAGGGGTCCCCAACCACCGGGCCCTGGACCGGTACCGGTCCGTGGAACATTTTCTACCGGGCCGCCAGTTTGCTGGTTGCCGCCATCTTGTTTCAATGAGAAAGTGCCTCCGGGTGAGCTTTTCCGGTTGGAAAGCGGCGTTTGGGTCCTGAAGGAGTCCTCGCGCCTTAGTTTCATCGAAGGGGGCGGCTTGAACGAAACTAAGGTGCGAGGATTCTTTCAGGACCCAAGGCAAGGCGAGCCGAGTAACCGTCCCGAAGCCCATCGACAAAGGTACAAAGGAGGAGTTGAAGGTGGCGGGGAGAAGCGGGGACGGCCGGCTGGCCGGTCGCTCGGCTCGCCTTGCCTTGTCATGCGTGCTGATGCCGGTACCAGGCCGCAGATCATTTTGTGATGCCAGTACCGGGCCGTGGCACAAAAAAGGTTGGGGGCCACTGTCCTGCGCCACAGCCGAGGGGAGGGGGATTGTTTTTGCCTTCCCTGGACTCCGGAGGCCAGAAACGGGCCTGTTTCCAGCCTTCTGGGAGGCTGTTTTTTTCACCCTTCCATGTGCCCCCTGTACTTATCTGGGATCCAAAATTGGCCTCTTGGAGACCCCTTGGAAGGGCTGGGTGGGCAGGGCCAGCCAGTCGTTGCAACTACCAGTTCAGCGAACCAGATGTTAAAATTAACACCCGGTTCGGCCAAACCGGTACGAACCGGTAGCAGCCCACTCCTGCCTTTTAAAGGGTTGTGATAAAAATTAGCTGGCGCCTCATTCGAGGCCGATCTCCGTGCTCCGGCCAAGAAATAAATTGATCATGTCTCTTTCCACAGTGGAATATGGGAAGTAGGGGGCACCTCACTTCAAGCCTTTCTTCGGGAGCCCCCCCACTATGGATTTTTCCTAAAAAGATATTCCCCTCCGGAGAGCAATCGGACATATTGAACCCTTTCCACAGTGGGACGCTAAGGAGGCACCAGATTTGCTAGCTGAATTTGGGGCTGGGCTGTGAGTAAAATTGTGAACGTGTCAAAACCCAGAGAAGCTCCCTAGTCTATTAAAGCAGCAAATTTAAGGCAACGCCAGTCCATCACCTCAACGATTGAGCTGGGAGAGATTTCTGTGCTTTTAAGGGAAATACCGGCAGCTTTTCCCAGCTTTTTGTGCAAACAATAAAAATAAAAATGACCCCTAGTTGGACACTTGAGGCTACTCAATCCTTGAATGCTAATTTCTAAAACTCAGTTCCCACCAGCCTTCTGTTAAAAACCCTACAGCTATTGTTGTGAAGACCCTCTGACTATTGCTAGAGTGACAAAGTAGTAGCTACTCCCCTTTGCTTTGAAAATGAGGGGGAAAGGAACTTTTCTTAAAGGCCCGTGAAGAGGAGAGCGGAGGAGCAATCGAAAATGGACAGCTAGGGTGAATCCTAAAAGATGAATACGTTGCTCGAAAAACAGAATGCCAGGCAGGGCCCCAATGCCAGACTATACCTCAGACCCCAAATAGTGCCGGCCCAATTCTATATTTTCCAAGAACCGAGGAGGAGAGGGAGTGTCCCTTGACCCAGAAACCAAACTCAAGGCGAAGTCTTCGAGGATCAAAGCGGGCCAAAAGGAAACCCACCTCCTCCCCAGTTCTACAGAAATGCACCTAGCAGTGCGTTAAACCTCCTTTTAACTGTCCGCAGAAAGTGCGGAGCTCGCTCATCCTTACTTGTCTCTTGCCACAGGCTGACTAAAATCCCCACCCCTCTCTCTTCTTTGGAGCTGGTCTTTAAAAGAAAAATGGAAGTGGAACCATAAAGCAAAGTGGCCCACTTTGGGAAGAAAATCTCGGCAGGATGCAGAGATTAACTTCGACCGGAAACAGAGGATGGATGGAATGCCGGAGAGGCATCCCCCCACGACGAAAGAAAGAGATTTTGGGTTGGGGGCGCGACCGGGGATGGATGCTGGAGATGCCAACAGGCCCGACTGGCACCCTGGCTTGGTAGTGGTGGGGGGCCACCAGCCCTCGGGGTTGGGGGAAGGGTGTTCCCCGCTAGGCGGGATTCACTTCTCGAAGTGATCCAGAGGGTAATGTTCTCCGTATTGGTTCAGGTGACGCTCCAGCGAAGTCTGCTGCTTGGCGATGTGCCAGGGCATCTCGCTGTAGACGTCCGAGAAGAGGAGCTGAGGTTTGGGCTTCAGCTTCCGCTCGGCCTCCTCGAGGGCTTCCATCACCTGGAGAAAGAAGGAAGGGGTGGGGGAGGGGAAGGAGGGGAAATGCAACGGTGAAGCAGAATAACAAGAGTTGGAAGAAGGGACCTTGGAGATCTTCTAGTTCCAACCCTCTGGCTCGGGCACGCTGCCAGGGCTTCGATCCTGACGGCTCAAGGTTGACTCAGCCTTCTGTCCTTCCTTCCGAGGTCGGTAGAATGAGGACCCAGATGGTTGGGGGAAAGAGGCTGACTCTTCAAACCTCTGTAAAGCACTGTGAAGTGGCATATAAGTCTAAGTGCTATTGCTATCTATCTTCCTTCCTTCCTTCCTTCCTTCCTTCCTTCCTTCCTTCCTTCCTTCCTTCCTTCCTTCCTTGATGGGTCAAATTCCTTCCCTGACTCAATGTAAACCACTTAGAGGGCCCACTGAATATATAAAGTCTAACTGCTATTCCTTCCTTCCTTCCTTCCTTCCTTCCTTCCCCTTCCCTTCCTTCCTTCCTTCTTCCTTGATGGGTCAAATAAGGACCCAGATTGTTGGGGGCAAGAGGCTGGCTCTGTCAAACCTTTAAAGGGCTGGAAAGCACTGGTATATAAGTCTAAGTGCTATTGCTATCTTCCTTCCTTCCTTCCTTCCTTCCTTCCTTCCTTCCTTCCTTCCTTCCTTCCTTCCTTCCTTCCTTCCCTTCCCTTCCCTTCCCTTCCCTTCCCTTCCCTTCCCTTCCCTTCCAGAATGCATTATTGCAGGCTGACTCTGCTCATTGCCAGTTCAATGCTGAACAGCTCAAGATTGACTCAGCCTTCCGTCCTTCCAAGGTCGGTAAAATGAGGACCCAGATTGTCGGGGGCCAGAGGCTGACTCAGTGTAAACCACTTAGAGGGGGCTGTAAAGCACTGAGAAGCGGTATATAAGTCTAAGGACTATTGCTATTTTCTAGAATTCAGCTGAAGTAGCCTTCCTTTTTGGGGTGATTCCCAGAGGATGGCTCTTTAAAAAAAGCATTTTTGGAACAATCCTGACCTGGATGACTGAGAATCTACACAGCAGACATTCTCTGCAAGACTTTTGGGGAAATTTAATTGGCCGCCCTGGGTCCTAGCGGCCCCAGGGGCACGTATATCTTTCGGCTCAACCACTGACCCGTTTGCGCGATTTCTTCCGCCAGCTCTTCTCCTGCTCCTCGTCCCACCAGTTGCGGCTCGTCATGTAGTGGCGGAGTCTTGAGATGGGATGGTCTTGCTTGTCCCAATAATTGACTTCATCCACGGAGCGGTAGGCTGAGCTGTCATCGCTGGTGCTGTGGTGCCCGATCCTGGGAGAAGGAGGCGACAGGGGGAGGGAAGGGGGGGACAAAGTTGATTTTGGCCAGACCCCTCTTCCAACCGCCTGGTCCACTTCCAAACCAAAGTGGTATTCAGCCAGTTCGGACCACTTCTGGAGAACCGATAGCAGCCATTTTGAGTAGTTTGGAGAATCGGCCAATCCCGCCTCTGACTGGCCCCGCCAACCCCATCTATTCTCTGCCTCCCATTGAGTCCCAGCTGATCGGCTGGGTCTCCTTTGGTTGCCCTGCATAGTAGAACAGAGCTGGAAAGCAGGTTAGTGGGGTGGGGAGGGAATTTGCAGTAACCTTCCCCTGCCACGCCCACCAAGCCACACTCACCAAGCCATACCACACCTCCCAGCCATGCCCACAGAACTGGTAGAATTTTTTTTTTTAATCCCACCACTGGAAGAAAGAGAGGAACAAAGGGAAGGAAGCAGAGGTGGTATTCAGCCGGTTCTGACCAGTTCTGGAGAACCGGAAGTGGGTATTCTGAGTAGTTCGGAGAACCGGCAAATTCCACCTCTGACTGGCCCCGCCCCCATCTATTCTCCGCCTCCCGAGTCGCAGCTGATTGGCTGGGTCTTCTTTGGTTGCCCTGCACAGGAGAACGGAGCTGGAAAGCAGGGTAGTGGGGTGGGGAGGGAATGGGGATTTTGCAGTGCATCCTCCCCCTGCCCTGCCCACCCAGCCACACCACGCCCGACCACACCCAACCAGCCACGCCCATCCAGCCACACCACACCTACCCAGCCAAGCCACCCACGCCCATCAAGTCACAAGCACAGAACCGGTAGTAAAAACATTTGAATCCCACCATTGCTCCACACCCACCTGTAGGTCATAGCCTCAATGAGGAACGGTTGGTTTTCGGCCACGGCTCGGCGCCGGGCCTCCTTGGTGGCATTATACACGGCAAAGACGTCGTTGCCATCTACACGGATAGACTGGATGCCGTAACCGGGACCCCGGGCAGCTGGGGGTGCAACAAGACGTATGAACACACTTGGGAGCCATGTCTTTCCAGAACCCCTTCTGCTAACGTATTTTTTTTTTTAATGAAAGGTTTAAATTTTAATCTAAGTTGAGTTTAAACTCTAGATCTAGGAAGGTTTCTGAATTCAGGATTACAGAATGGTTCCTAACACCAGAATTGAGGTAGTCCTCAGCTTATGACTGGTCGTTTGTCTCACCGATTCCGTCGCCCCGGTATTGTTCAGATGTTGGAGTGGAGATGGCGTAGCCGTTGTTCCGGCAGAAAAAGATGATTGGGCAGTCGAGGGTGGCGGCAAAATTGAAGCCTGCGTGGGCGTCCCCCTCGCTGGACGTCCCTTCGCCGAAGTAGCAGATGACGACGCGGTTTGTGTTCGCCCGCTTGAAGGCATAGGCGGCCCCCACCGCTAGCAAGGGAAGGAGAGAGAGAGGGGTCAGGCTGTTCATTCTTGGGGCGGGGGGTTTCCTCAAACATAAGAACCTGCATTGGCTCGGACAGTGAGGAGGTTGGGGAGGAGCCTGGGCCAGTCCTGGAGTCTGGGGAAGGCTCTGACGAGGGCTCTGCGTCGGAGGCAGACACGGGGCCTGTCATGAATCCGAGGAGGAAGACAGACAGCTGACAGGGAGTGGGAGTGTGTGGCTCCGTTGGCTGTGGAGAAAACTGGGGAAGGGCAAAGTCCGACTGGGCAGAGCAGGGGAGAGGTAGAACACGGGAGAGGGAGTTCAGAGGAAGACCCAGACCCACCCCCTCTTCATCCTAGCCAGGCAGGGACGAACGGAGAAGGGAGCAACGTGGGTTGCGTGGCTTACGGGGGAGGAAAGGGCCCTGATTCCCTTCAGCTGGGAAAAGAGTTTAAAAGAGATGCATGTTGAGTAGGGCAGCTGCTGGGAACAAATGTGAGTTTATCTTGTGTTGACTTTTGTTATCTGAGTTCCTCCCAATCATGTTGAATTATGGCCGTTCCTTCACATCTGGAATTCTTGCTCCTGCTCTGCCGGATTAATGACCTCATTTTGCCTTGTTTGGACTTATAGTTACAGTTTTTGTTGCCCACGTTTTGGACTTGATTCCCTGCAGCCAAAGGCTGTTCCTGGGAGAGTTTTTCTCTAGCCAGAAGGTAACCAGGACATTGGGAGGCAAAGTTGGAGCTAATAAAGGGACTCCTACTGATGATCTGACTGTGTTGCCTTTGTGTCACGCCCCTTTGGGTCACACACGGCCAGGGCCGTCTGACAGTTATCAGCTGCTTCGGAGTTGGACATGAGTGAGGCAGAAGAACAGCTGGAGCCTGTTCCCAGTGTGTGCATGCTTAGAGCTGCCGGAAGAAGGGAACAGCTAAGGAACAAGGGTCGCCTTGGGAGTAAAGCCACAGGTGGACGGCGAACGGCCCCTCCCATAGGAAATAAAAGAGGAGCGAAAGGGGAGGGGTGTTTGCAGGTGACCATTAGTTCATTGGGGTGAAGATCTGTTTCTGCATTCTTGCCAAGTATTGTCTGCTACAGTGTGGCGTCTGAAAGATATCGGCCTGGCAGCTCTCCAAGCCTGAGAAAGGTCTGTAATTGGGAAATCTCTTGAAAAGACGGTTGGCCAGGACTTTGCTGGAGCGGAATTCACAGTAAACTCAATAAAAGGGGTTTATGGGGACGAGGAGTCGGCTTTCGTGCTGTTGGGGAAGTCTAGGTCAGAAGAGCGGGTGGGGGTCTGTCGGGGGTCTCCAGAAGCTAAACCTGGGACTCTGACGAAGTCTCACCTTGTGGGATCTGGGTGGCCAGCGGGGATGAGATGGTGACGAAGTTCAAGTCTTTGCAGCCGTAATGGACGGGCATCTGGCGGCCTTTCCCGGGGTCGCTGGTGTTGCCGTAGCATTGGGCCATAAACAGGTCCAGAGGGTAGCCCCGGTGCATCAGCACACCTGGGAGAAAGAGAGGGAGAGAGAGAGAGAGAGAGAGAGAGAGGGAGAGACCAGGTTAGACGTTTCAGTTGGCTTCTGGCACTAGGCTGGCTTTGACACCGTGTCAGGTGTTGTGGTCGACCTCTTTGTGTGTTGGGGGTGGGAGGTAATAAAAGATATTTATGAGACAAAATCACAAAATAATAGCGATAAACTGAGATTTATTTATTTCTTCCTCCCTCTCTCCTTCTTCCCTTTTTCCCCTTCCTTCCTTCCCTTTTCTCCCTTCCTTTCTCCTTCCTTCCTTCTCTTTCTCCCTTCCTCTCTCTTTCCTTTTTCTCTTTCTTTCTTTTTTCTTTTTCCTTTCTTCTTTTTCTTTCCTTCCCTTCCTCTCTCCCTTCCTTCCCCTCTCTTCCCTCTTCCCTTCCTTCCTTCCCTTCTTCCTTCCTTCCTCTTTCTTTCCTTCCTTCCCTCCTCTCTCTTCCTCCTTCCCTTCCTCTCTCCATTTCTCTCTTTCTCTCTTTCTTTCTTTCTTTCTTTCTTTCTTTCTTTCTTTCTTTCCTTCCTTCTTTCTTTCTTTCTTTCTTCCTTTTTCTTTCTTTCTTTCTTTTTTTCTTTTTCCTTCCTCTCTCCCTTCCTTCCCCTCTCTTCCCTCTTTCCTTCCTTCCTTCCCTCTCTCTCTTCCTTCCTCCCTCCCTTCATTTCTCCCTCCCTCCTCTTTCTTTTCTTTCTGTCTTTCTTTTTCCTTCCATCCCTCCCTTCCCTCCTCTCTCTTCCTCCATCCCTTCCTCTCTCCATTTCTCCCTCTTTCTTTCTTTCTTTCTTTCTTTCTTTCTTTCTTTCTTTCTTTCTTTCTTTCTTTCTTTCTTTCTTTCTTCTTCTTCCTTCCTTCCTTCCTTCCTTCCTTCTTCTTTCTCTCTCTCGCTTTGTTTTTCTCTTTCTTTCTTTCCTTTCTTTCCTTTCCTTTTCCTTTCTTTCCTTTCCTTTCTTCTCCCTCCCCAGTTGCTACTGACTCTGAGTAGCATACATACACCGCATTTACTGCAATCCCTTACTAGAAACCAAAACCAAAAAAAAAAACCCCGCTCTACAGCCTGCTCCAAAGCAACTGCTTGACCAGCTGCCTGCTCAATCCCTCTCCCCTTTCAACTGCCTGTAATCCACCAACTCGTATTGTTGGCGCTTCCTTCAAGAGGATTATTTCCAGCAGCTTCATTTCCCCTAAACGAAGATGCTGGATTCCAGAAAAGGGAGGCAGGAGGGTTAAGAGGGAGCCAACAGGAGGCCATGCCGTGTTTGGTGTCTCTCTGTTCCTGGTACCTCCTCCGTTCAAAACAAGCCAGGCTGGTCAATCCCAGATATGAAGTCCTTTGACATTGACTCGCTCAAACAAGTTTTATCCTGGGTTCATGAGGCTATCATGCAACATGCGGCTGCTTTAAAGAGGCACCAGCTGTTGCAACGTGCACCCCCAAGCCTGCTCCCAAAACACCTAATCTCTGGGCTCAAGATCCTAACTGTAAGGGGGAAGGAAGGTCAAGGTTGGACAGTTTGGTCTAGTGGTTAAGGAACAGGTGACAAACGAGGAGACGTGAGTGCTAGTCCCGCCTTAGAAACGAAAGCTGTCTGGGTGACTTTGGGCCGATCACCAGGAGACAGGGAGTTCTAGTTCTGCCTTAGAAATGAAAGCCAGCTGGGTGACTTTGGGCCAATCACCAGGAGACAGGGAGTTCTAGTTCTGCCTTAGAAATGAAAGCCAGCTGGGTGACTTTGGGCCAATCGCCAGGAGACAGGGAGTTCTAGTCTTGCCTTAGGCATGAAAGCCAGCTGGGTGACTTTGGGCCAATCACCAGGAGACAGGGAGTTCTAGTCCTGCCTTAGGCATGAAAGCCAGCTGGGTGACTTTGGGCCAATCACCAGGAGACAGGGAGTTCTAGTCTTGCCTTAGGCATGAAAGCCAGCTGGGTGACTTTGGGCCAATCGCCAGGAGACAGGGAGTTCTAGTCTTGCCTTAGGCATGAAAGCCAGCTGGGTGACTTTGGGCCAATCACCAGGAGACAGGAGTTCTAGTCTTGCCTTAGGCATGAAAGCCAGCTGGGTGACTTTGGGCCAATCACTAGGAGACAGAGAGTTCTAGTCCTGCTTTAGGCATGAAAGCCAGCTGGTGACTTTGGGCCAATCACTAGGAGACAGAGAGTTCTAGTTCTGCTTTAGCCATGAAAGCCAGCTGGGTGACTTTGGGCCAATCGCCAGGAGACAGGGAGTTCTAGTTCTGCCTTAGAAATGAAAGCCAGCTGGGTGACTTTGGGCCAATCACCAGGAGACAGGGAGTTCTAGTTCTGCCTTAGAAATGAAAGCCAGCTGGGTGACTTTGGGCCAATCGCCAGGAGACAGGGGTTCTAGTCCTGCCTTAGGCATGAAAGCCAGCTGGGTGACTTTGGGCCAATCACCAGGAGACAGGGAGTTCTAGTCCTGCCTTAGGCATGAAGCCAGCTGGGTGACTTTGGGCCAATCACCAGGAGACAGGGAGTTCTAGTCCTGCCTTAGGCATGAAAGCCAGCTGGGTGATTTTAGGCCAATCGCCAGGAGACAGGGAGTTCTAGTCCTGCCTTAGGCATGAAAGCCATCTGGGTGACTTTGGGCCAATCCCCAGGAGACAGGGAGTTCTAGTTCTGCCTTAGAAATGAAAGCCAGCTGGGTGACTTTGGGCCAATCGCCAGGAGACAGGGAGTTCTAGTCCCACCTCATCCATAAAAGACAGCTGGGAGACTTTGAGTGAATTACACTCTCTCAACCCAACCCACCTCTCAAGGCTGTTAACCGGGGTGGGATTCAGCCGGTTCGGGCCGGTTCACGCAAACTGGATGTTAAATTTACATCTGGTTCGCCGGACCGGGAGTTGAACCAACTTGCTGGCCCTGCCCACCCCTCCCCAGAGTCCCCACGTGGCCAGTTTTGGATGCAGTTAAAGGCAGGATCCGCGTGGAGGTTCTGGGAGGATGAAAAATGGCCTTCATGGAAGTTCTAGATCAGGGGTGTCCAACCTTGGCAACTTTAAGACTTGAGGACTTCAACTCCCAGAATTCCTCAGCCAGCAAAGCTGGCTGAGGAATTCTGGGAGTTGAAGTCCACAAGTCTTAAAGTTGCCAAGGTTGGACACCCCTGTTCTAGATGTCTGAAAACGGCCCTGTTTCCAGCTTCTAGTGGACCTCTGGGTCCAGTGGAAGCTGTTTTCACCCTCCCACAGGCCCGAGGGAAGCCTCCGGACTCTGGGGAAGGTGAATAACAGCCCTCCCGGAAGTTCCGGTAGGCCACGCCCCCCCCATGGCCACACCCACCCAGCGGAGAACCGGTGGTGGATTTAGGAATCCCACCTTTTTTTTCTATTGTGAGGAAAATAGGAGGAGGAAGGTGGGTTGGATACGTTCTCTGCTTTATTGGTCAAAATAATAAAGGCGAGATACAAACCATCCAGGAAGAATAAAGAAAAGGTGGAAATATTGTCCCACGCAGGTCTCGGGATCAAGCCATAATAAATCAAAAGCAGCCAAAAAAAAGCTAATGCAATCCTAAGTTGTATTAACAGAGGGATACAATCGAGATCAAGCGAGGTACTAATACCACTCTATAAAGTCTTAGTAAGGCCACACCTAGAGTCCTGCATCCAGTTTTGGTCACCACACTATAAAAAAGATGTTGAGACTCTAGAAAAGGTGCAGAGAAGAGCAACCAGGATGATGAGGGGACTGGAGACTAAAACATATGAAGAACAGTTATAGGAACTGGGCCTGGCTAGTCTGGTGAAGAGAAGGACCAGGGGAGACAGGAGAGCATCTTCCAATATTTGAGGGGCTGCCACAGAGAGGAGGAAGAGGGTCAAGCTATTTTCCAAAGCACCCAAAGGCCAGACAAGGAATAAAGGATGGAAACTGAACAAGGAGAGATTCAACCTGGAAATAAGGAGAAACTTTCTGACAGGGAGAACAATCAACCCATGGAACAGAAGTTGCCTTCGGAAGTTGTGGGAGCTTCATCCCTGACAGCTTTCAAGAAGAGACTGAGCTCCCATCTGTCAGAAATGGTGTAGGGTCCCCCACTTGGGCAGGGGGTTGGACTAGATGACCTACAAGGCCCCTTCCAACTCCGATTATCTGTTATCTTGTAAACCAAGATTCTAGTCCTCTCCTTTGAAATGTTGCCCCCTGGTGGCTGCTTAGCTACTATGGCCGAAGAAGAAAACGCCTGCCGGAGGCTCACCTGCTTCTCGGTACTGTCCAAAGACCAGGTCAGCGTCGTCCAGAGCTGCGATGCTGCCTACGTGGGTGCCTTCTTCTCCGTAGTTGGTCATATAAAAGGAAATTCGCCCCTGGGAATAAAAAGGAGGCCAGGACTGTGAATGCTGGCCCGGGGCTTCAGGTCCAAAGCCGAAAAGAGGCTAATAAAAGGAGAATATTGGTAGCTCAGGGTTGACAGGAAGAGTCCTTGATGTTTTGGTTGTTTTCTTGCAGATGTTTCGTTATCAAACTAGGTAACATCATCAGTGCTGGAAGGGAGTGGGATTTGCGGAGAGGAGGAGGAGGAGGAGAAAGAGGAGGAGGAGGGGGGAGGAGGAAGAACAGGATTGTGGGGTCCTTGGTGCTCTCTGAGCTTGCTTGTTTTCTTGCAGACGTTCCTTTACCAAACTAGGTAACATCATCAGTGCTAGAAGGGAGTGGGGTTTGTCAGGGGAGAAGGAGGAGGAAGAGGAGGAGGAAGAGGAGGAGGAGGAGGAGGAGGAGGAGGAGGAGGAGGAAGAGGAAGAGAAGGAGGACTGTGGGGTCCTTGGTGCTCTCTGACCTTGTTTTCTTGCAGACATTCCTTTACCAAACTAGGTAACATTATCAATGCTACAGGGGAGTGCTGTGTTTGTGGAAAGGAGGAGGAGGAGAAGGGGAAGAGGAGGAGGAAGAAGAGGATTGTGGGGTCCTTGGTGCTCTCTGAGCTTGCTTGTTTTCTTGCAGACGTTTCATTACCCAACCAGCTAACATCATCAGTGCCAGTAAGGAGTGCAGTTTGCCGTCGGTTTATATCCTGGCAGCCCCCTGGCCCCGTGCCAGGTAAGGCTTTCTAGGCTTTCTCATCCCTTGTCTTGGATCCGGATGCCAATGGTCACCCCATGGTGTTGGCACGAGGGGCCACCCAGAGATCCCCTGCCCTGACCCTCCCTCCCTCCCTTCCTGCCATCCTCTCACCTGTCTCTGGGACTCGTAGAGGATTCGATCCATGGTGTTGAGCAGCGTCATGCTCTTGTAGAACTTCAGCACTTCCTCCTGGGAAATCTGCAAAGGCAGGGAGGGCGGAAAGTGAAAATCAGGTTTTTAGGCATGTTTTTTGGGGGGCAGGTAAGGTGGGGGCAGAAGCCTAGATCAGGGGTCTCCAACCTTGGCAACTTAAGACTTGTGGCCTTCAACTCCCAGAATTCCTCAGCCAGCAAAGCTTTAAGATTTGTGGACTTCAACTCCCAGAATTCCTCAGCCAGCAAGATTTGTGGACTTCAACTCCCAGAATTCTTCAGCCAGCAAAGCTTTAAGATTTGTGGACTTCAACTCCCAGAATTCCTCTGACTGAGGAATTCTGGGAATTGAAGTCCACAAGTCTTCAAGTTTCCAAGGTTGGAGACCTCTGATCTAGATCTATGGAAGAAAGGCAGGGCCTGCAAGGAGTGGGCGTGACCAAAGGCTGGCTGTGGAATTCTGGGAGTTGAAGGCCACAAGTCTCCAAGTTTAGAAGACTGAGGAATTCTGGGAGTTGAAGTCCACAAATCTCCAAGCTTTGCTGGCTGAGGAATTCTGGGAGTTGAAGTCTACAAATCTCAAAGCCTTGCTGGCTGAGGAATTCTGGGAATTGAAGTCCACAAGTCTTCAAGTTTCCAAGGTTGGAGACCTCTGATCTAGATCTATGGAAGAAAGGCAGGGCCTGCAAGGAGTGGCGTGACCAAAGGCTGGCTGAGGAATTCTGGGAGTTGAAGGCCACAAGTCTCCAAGCTTTGCTGGCTGAGGAATTCTGGGAGTTGAAGTCTACAAATCTCAAAGCCTTGCTGGCTGAGGAATTCTGGGAGTTGAAGGCCACAAGTCTTCAAGCTTAGAAGACTGAGGAATTCTGGGAGTTGAAGTCTACAAATCTCAAAGCATTGCTGGCTGAGGAATTCTGGGAGATGAAGGCCACTAGTCTTCAAGCTTAGAAGACTGAGGAATTCTGGGAGTTGAAGTCTACAAATCTCCAAGCTTTGCTGGCTGAGGAATTCTGGGAGATGAAGGCCACTAGTCTTCAAGCTTAGAAGACTGAGGAATTCTGGGAGCTGAAGTCCACAAATCTCCAAGCTTTGCTGGCTGAGGAATTCTGGGAGTTGAAGTCCACAGGTCTTCAAGTTGCCAAGGTTGGGGACCCCCGGCCTAAATCTCACCTGGGGATCCTCACTGGGGTTGACAATCTGCCCCTGCCGGTCCATGACCCGGTAAATGGGGATCCCCGAAATGATGTTGGGTTGGATGAATTCCAGCTTGTCGATATACTCAGCCGAGGCTCCGGGGAACTGAGGTTTCTCCTCCAGGGAGGTGAATTCCTGCTGCCAAAGACTCCCCTGGGGAAAGAGCAGAAATAAGTGTGTAACAGATAACAGATTCACAGAGCTGGAAGGGACCTTGTAGGTCATCTAGTCCACCCCCCTGCCCAAGCAAGAGACCCTACACCATTTCTGACAAATTGCAGTCCAGTCTCTTCTTGAAAGCCTCCAGGGACGAAGCTCCCACAACTTCCGAGGGCAACTTCTCTTCCATCTGTCGATTGTTCTCATTGTCAGAATTTTTTTCCTTATTTCTAGGTTGTGCATGAAAGGGCGAGCAGAGCTGCCCCACAGCTGGCTTGGGAGGGCGACCCACCGATCAGATTTACTGGGAGTCCTCGACCTTACGGCCACTCGCTTAGTGGCTGCCTGGGGAATTCTGGGAGTTGCAAGTACCACATATATATCTTCAAGGTGTCAAGGCTGAGAGACACAGCAGCTTTGAGCTGTGACAGAATGAAGGAAGCTAGCTTTTATTTTTGATTTTTTTTTTATTCTAACTGGTTCAGTAAAGATCTTTTGAGTGAAGTTCAACAGGTGGTGATGGCACCCCATCCGTGCCATAACCAGATCAGTCTGTGCTTGGATTTTGGAAAGATTAATCAGGATTGGATAGGAAATAGATAGAAAAGGGAGGGAGCGAAGGAAGGAAGGAAGGAAAGGAAGCAAAATGGGAAGAAAGGAAGAAGGGAGGGAGGGAGAGAGAAAGAAAGCAAGCAAGAGAAAGAAAGAAAGAAAGAAAGAAAGAAAGAAGGAAAAAAGAAGAAGAAAAAGAAAGAAAGAAAAAAAGAAAGAAAGAAGGAAGGAAAGAGAGAGGGAGGGAGGGAGGAAAGGAGAAAAGAAGGAAAAGAAAGGAAAAGAAAAAGAAAAAAAACAGAAAGGATAGGAAGAGAAAAAGAAAGAAAGAAAGAAAAGAAGAAGGAAGGAAAGAGAGAAAAAGAAGAAAGAAGGAAGGAAGAGAAAGAAGGAAAGAAGAAGAGAAAAAGGAATGAAAGAAAGAAAAAAAGAAAAAAAAAAAGAAAGAAAGAAAGAAGAGAGGAGGGGAGGGAGGAAAAGAGGGAAGAAAATAGAAAGAGAAAAGAGAAGGAAAAGAAAAGAAAAAAAAGAAAAAAAATGAAGAAAGGAAAGAAAGAGAAATGAATGAATGAAAGAAAGAATGAGAGGATGAGGAGAGAAAAAGAAAATAAAAAGAGAAAAGAAAGAAAAAGAAAGGATAGAAAGAAAGAAGGAAAATGAAAGAAAGAATGAGAGGGAGGGAGAAAAAGAAAAGAAAAAGAAAAGGAAAGGATAGAAAGAAAGAAGGAAAGAAAGAGAGAGAAATGAAAGAAAGAAAGAAAAAAGGAAAGAAAGAAGAAAGAAAGAAAGAAAAAGAAAGAAAGAAAGAAAGAAAGAAAGAAAGAAAGAAAGAAAGAAAGAAAGAAAGAAAGAAAGAAAAAGAAAGAAAGAAAGAAAGAAAAGAGAGAAAAAGATAACTTTTACTGGAAAGACAGCCTCTATGAGAATGATTCCACAGCTGGGAATGAGTGAAGAGCCCACACCCTGCCCCGCCATAACTTTAACCACTAGGCCCTGCACCTGACTACGTCTGCTATTGTTTCAGCCTGCTCCAATTTCTCTGACCAGGCAGACTGTCCAAACGGGGAAACTCTCCCAGCTGTTCAGTTGCAGGAGAAGCATCTTGAACTCAACAAACCAAAAAGACCTTTTGTGGGCATTAAACATGGCCCACAAAGGGGGAAACCCCCCTCCATTCCCACAAAGGGGGAAAAAGCTGGATCCAACTAGCTAGAAAAGCTCACGGCCGCCCCTATTGGTAAATAAACTTCCGATGCCCGCGGAGCACCGGAGAAGAAGCCGGTGACCTGCCTCCAACACGCCCCTTGAAACCAACCAATCACGGGAGAGGCGCTCAACAAGGGCACCGTCTGCCCTGCTGCCTCCTGCCAAGGAAGCGAAGGCCGGCCCACCGGCGGGCGACACCCCCCACTTGCCCGCTATTGAAAATGCCTTTGGGCAAAGAACCTCCTTTAAAAAAAGCAAACTGGGCATGTCCCACCCAAAGCTTCTCCTCCCAATTCCAGAGTTCTTTGGTTTTGGGCATGGATTTCATTTTTGAATTGGAGGGTTGCGGGGGGCTGGGCTTAAGCCCCGGGTGTTTGGCCGTGTTTTCTCAGGAGCAAATCCCACTCAATTCAGGGGGCTCACTCCCCGCTCCCCCAGGAAGCATGCCCACCGTTGCAGGTTTCCATGTGCAAACAGTAGGGTTAGTTCATCCTGATATTCAGTGCAAAAAACCCACGATGGGTTTTGAGGGTTTTTTTTGCTTGTGGTTGCATGACTGCTAGCACATCGGAGGCCGCATGGCATGCACCAGAGATGGGGACAAGTAGCATCACATTAAGATGTGATCTAGTGACCAGGAGATGCAGAGTTCTAGTCCTGCCTTAGGAATGAAAGCTGACTGGGTGACTTTGGGCCAATCACCAGGAGACTGTGAGTTCTAGTCTTGCCTTAGGAATGACAGCTGACTGGGTGACTTTGGGCCAATCACCAGGAGTCTGGGAGTTCTAGTCCTGCCTTAAGCATAAAAGCTAGTTGGGTGACCTTGGGCCAATCACCAGGAGATTGGGAGTTCTAGTTCTGCATTAAGCATGAAAGCTAGAGGGGTTACTTTGGGCCAATAACCAGGATAAGGTGAGTTCTAGTCCCACTTTGGGCAGGAAAGCCGGCTGGGTGCTTTGGATCCAGTCCTTCTCTCTCAGCCCAACCCACCTCACAGGGTTGTTGTTGCCCCCCCCCCCCCCCCCCCCCCCCCCCCCCCCCCCCCCCCCCCCCCCCCCCCCCCCCCCCCCCCCCCCCCCCCCGGGCCCCCCCCCCTGGGGAAAACAGCACGAGGAAGAAACATTAAGCACGCTCACTGCCTTGAGTTATTTACAAATGTTATTTACGGGCAGGATGCAACGAAATAAAATGAAATAAATGGACTGCACGGGTCTAGTAGAACAACGAGCATTGTAATTCAACAGGCCCTGAGGGCAAAAGATAAGGTTACACATACATGTGTACACACACACACAAACACATGCACACACAAACATACAGAGCTAAATACATCTGATTTCAAACAGGCCTCCCTTCCCAATTATCAGCACGAATTGTGAAGGTTATTTATTTCATTTGAGACTGCATCCCCATCTAATCCACCCAATATTTTTCAACCTTCTAACTAGGGAATTCTGGGAGTTGGAAGTCCATACATCTTATAAAGTTGAAAAATACCAGGTTAAGTCTTGGACAAGGGGCTGGGGAACTGGGAAATCTAGTTTCACGCCCAACTTTGCAGGTGTCCTCAGCCAGGTTGATGGTGGATGATGGCCCAATCTCTCTTATTTGTGAAATGATGTGTTGGATTTATGCAGTATAGCCGCCCACCTCAACAAACGGATTCCACTTCCTTTTTGCAAGGTTGTTGGGGGTGGGGGGAAAAGAGAACTTTTGCACATACGTGCAACACAGCATTTGCACACATGTGCAACACATTACACACAGAGGAGTAAGGGTCTTCGGATCTTCACCCTACACTCCTTTTAAAACAGAGCTCTCCAAACTTGGGAACTTGAAGATGTGGGGGGACTTCAACTCCCAGAATTCCCCAGCTGGACAGTTGGTCTCCCCACATCAATTCCCAGAATTCCCCACATCTTCAACTTCCCAATTTGGGGGACCATCCTGCCAGATCTTTTCAGAGAACAAAAAGGAGAGGTCTTGTCTTGCGAAGATTCCAGCCCCCTCTTGACCACAAGGTGGTAGCCTCCAGAGTTACTGGACAACGACGCTCAATCTCCTTGGCTGGGCTGGCTGGGGAGTGTGGGAACTGTAGTCCCTTTGCTCTGGAAGGCAGGGGACGATGGGTCATCCCTGCCTTCTCTAATCACCCCTCGGAGCCCAAGTGGTCCATTTCCCACCCTGTCAGGTCAGCCATCCTTCTGGAGGGGGGTGGGGTGTCTCTGTCAAGACCAGGGGGGTCTCCAAACATGGCAACACGAAGACTTGTGGACTTCAACTCCCAGAATTCCCATTTCCTTGCCTGCTGGCTGAGGGATTTTGGGACTTGAAGTCCACAAGTCTGAATGTTTACTAAGTTTGAAGATTCCCCTGACTCAAGGCCTTTGCAAAGACTTTTGGGGAGTCCCAAATAACGCCACACACACACACACACCCTGCTTAAGGGGAGCCCCCAACATTCCTCCCTCCCATCTGGGGAAGCCCTCCCACCAATACCTCTCACCCATTCCCTGGCTAGGGCAATTCATCCATAAGGACCACCGATGCAATAGACACCCATGGAGACCCCCCCACTTCTTGGAGCCCTGGTGCCCCCCTGCAATTGCAGTCCCCCAGATCCCAGAGCACCCCTCCCCAAGGAAGCCCCCCACCCCCATACCTCTCTCACCCATTCCTTTGCTAAGGCAATTCACCCATAAGGACCACCGACCCAATAGCCACCCATGGAGACCCCCATCTTCCCCCCTCTTCTTGGAGCCCTGGTGGCCCCCAAGACCCCCTTTGCAATTGCAGCCCTCCCCAGATCACCCCTCCCCAAGGAAGCCCCCACCCCCATACCTCTCCCACCTATTCCCTGTCTAGGGCAATGCATCCATAAGGACCACCGACCCAATAGCCACCCATGGAGACCCCCATCTTCTTCCCCCTTCTTGGAGCCCTGGTGGCCCCTCTTGCAATTGCAGCCCCCAGATCACCCCTCCCTCGGGAAGGCCACCCCATATCTCTCACCCGTTCCCTTGCTAGGGTAATTCAATAAGGACCACCAACCCAATAGCCACCCACGAAGACCCCCATCTTCTTCCCCCTTCTTGGAGCCCTGGTGGCCCCCAAGACCCCCTTTGCAATTGCAGCCCCCGATCACCCCTCCCCAAGGAAGCCCCCACCCCATACCTCTCCCACCTATTCCCTATCTAGGCAATGCATCCATAAGGACCACCGACCCAATAGCCACCCATGGAGACCCCATCTTCTTCCCCTTCTTGGAGCCCTGGTGGCCCCTCTTGCAATTGCAGCCCCCAGATCACCCCTCCCCGGAAGGCCACCCCATATCTCTCACCCGTTCCCTTGCTAGGGTAATTCAATAAGGACCACCGACCCAATAGCCACCCATGGAGACCCCCATTTTCCCCCACCTTCTTGGAGCCCTGGTGGCCCCAAGACCCCCTTTGCAATTGCAGCCCCCCAGATCACCCCTCCCCAAGAAGACCCTCCCCAGACCACCACCACCACCCCGACTCACCCCTCCTGCGCGCAGCCCCGCCCCGGCCGGGCGGGCCGAAGCCCCCGCAGGAAGCCCAGCCCGGCTCGACCCACCGCCGCCGCCGCCGCTGCCATCTTGCCGGAGAGGCGGAGAGCCAGCAAGCCGCGCCCGGGAACGGGCGGAGCGGAGCGCCTGGCCACCCACCCGCCTGCCTCCCTCCCTCCTCCTCCTCCTCCGCCGCCCTGGGCGCCTCGCAGCCTCCCCGCGAGGAGCAGCCCCTCTCGGGGTGGATGGGCGGGAGGGCGGTGGGGGCAATTGTGCCAGGCCCCTGGAGGGCGCCCGCTTGGAGGAGAAGGGAACTCGGGGCTGGAGCGGTGGGGGTGGGGAGAGTGTTATTGGAGGCTTACATTTGAGGTGGTGGGAGAGGATGATGGGCATGGAATCCTGCAACGCTTGGAAACTCCCCCCCACAAGTCTCCCACCAATTTGCAAGAGAGAGAGGCATACAGCATAAGGAGCGGGAGGAATAGATGGATGGGTGGATGTATAGAAAGAGGGATAAAGGAGAGATTGATAGATGACAGAGGTAGACGATAGATGTAGAGATTCGATAGATTAGCTATAGATTAGATGATGGATGGATGGACGGGTGGATATATAGAAAGAGGGATGGATGGATAAAGGAGAGATTGATAGGATATAGACAATATAGAGATCAGATATAGATAAGATGGATGGATGGATGATATAGAGATTAGATAGATAAGATGGATGGATGGATCGATCGATCGATATATAGAGATTAGATAGATTAGCGATAGATAGATAGATAGATAGATAGATAGATAGATAGATAGATAGATAGATAGATAGATAGATAGATAGAGGGGTGGATGGATAAAGGAGAGATTGATAGATGACAGAGGTAGACGATAGATGTAGAGATTCGATAGATTAGCTAGAGATTAGATAGATGGACGGATGGATATATAGAAAGAGGGATGGATGAATAAAGGAGAGATTGATAGGATATAGACAATAGACATAGAGATCAGATATAGATAAAATGGATGGATGGATGATATAGAGATTAGATAGAAAAGATAGATGGATGGATGGATCAATATAGAGATTAGGTAGATTAGCTATAGAAAGATGATAGATAGATAGAAAGAGGGGTGGATGGATAAAGGAGAGATTGATAGATGACAGAGGTAGACGATAGATATAGAGATTCGATAGATTAGCTATAGATTAGATGGATGGATGGACGGATGGATGGATGGATATATAGAAAGAGGGATGGATGGATAAAGGAGAGATTGATAGGATATAGACAATAGATATAGAGATCAGATATAGATAAGGGATGGATGGATGGATATAGAGATTAGATAGATTAGCTATAGAAAGATGATAGATAGATAGATAGATAGATAGATAGATAGATAGATAGATAGATAGATAGATAGATAGATAGATGGATAAAGGAGAGATTGATAGGATAGAGATAGGCAATAGATATAGAGATCAGAAAGATATAGAGATTAGATATAGATAAAATGGATGGATGGATGGATGATAGATATGGAGATTAGATAGAAAGTTTAGCTATAGAGGTTATATAGATGGATGGAGATAGATGATGGATGGATGGATGGATGGATAGATAGATAGATGGCTGGATGGGTGGGTGGGTGGGTGGGTAGGTAGGTAGATAGATAGATAAGTAGATAGATAGGAATGGAGATAAAGCTACATAGATATAACTGTTAGATATATCTAGATATAACTGTTAGATATAACTGTCCAGAGTCTTCTGGAATTTAAATTTATTAAAAACCGCAAAAGAAGAGAACGGGAGGGGGGCTCCTCTTGTGTCCCAAAATGCGACCCCTCCTCCCGCCAAATCCCAAAGGGGAGGGCGGGGGCGGGTCCTACAGCGCGGGGGCGTGGCGCGGCGGCTAATCGCCAATCAGCCGTCCCTTCTCAGAAAAAAAAAAAAAAAGCCCCGGATGCGGAAGTGCCGCGAAGGGACCACGTGGGCGGTGGGCAGGATGGAGAGCGACCAGCGGCGCTTCGACTCTGGCGATCTGCCGTCTCTGCGCCGGATCGTGTGCGAGCAAGGGCCCATCTCCCGTCCCGACGGCTCCGTCTCTTGGATGCAGGGTGCGCAGATGCTCCTTCCCAGCTGCTCCTCCCTCCCACCTCTTGATCTCTTCGTGGTGTTCTTTCCGGGATTTTTTTTCCCCTGGGGTGAATGGGGAAATCACCCCCTAGGATATGGACTCCCAAGTCCCATTCTCGCACGTCTGTGCGGGTCAGGCAAGGATGGGAACCGAGCTAAGGGCATCGCGAGCTTTCCTGGAATAATTCCTTTAATTCCAGAGGAAAAAATATATGTAGGATTCAATTCCTCCTCTGGGGTAGGGGGCACCAGTGGTGTTCAGAGGCATGCAGGGCCGTCAACTACGACAACTACTCACAGGAATAAAAAATGTAAACGCTCGATAGAGTTAAACGTATATTTATTTTATTAGCACTTCCAACAAATAAATAGGCAATAAATATGTTGTTGTATTTATGTGACACAAGGTGCATTTGAAGGGTTAACATACACAGATTAGTACGGGGCGTGCACTCTCCCATTTATTCGTACTCATTTATTATGTATATACTTATACCTGTTTATACCTTTTTCCCCCTTATATTATTTATTTTTTTAAAAGCTCAACATTATAAATATATTACCCTCAGCCAGCTTCCGTTGTGTGCATAAACCTATGGGCGTAAAAAAAATTACAACACTGGATTTAGATTTGACTGGCATAATATCCCTTCTCTTTCCCTAATCCTGGCTGACTGTAATTTCCATAACTATCTTATGCAGTCATTTTGGATGAAGCAATACCCTTCTAAGAATTAAAACAGAAATGCTTTGCGGAAAAAAAGGTACCTTAGTAGCGGAACATTGTGGGACAAATTTTCCCGCAAGCTTCCACCCCATGGCAGCGCCCCCAAAGGGAGGGCAGGAGGCAGGGTGTCTTCCCCTGCGCGTGGCCTGGTCAACTAAAGCCACGGAAGGCTGGAGACCTTTTGCCGAAAGCGATGGGTGCTCGACCATCCCAGCAGTGGCCTAGGTGGGGGGCAGGATTGCCAGTTACAGCAAAACTTCCCCTGGAGTAGCTGTTTATACTTACATGCTTATATGTTATGTTCATACTTATACTTATACTTATTTATTTATTTATTTGATTTGCCAATTGTTTACAAGATAATAAGTATAAGTGTATACATAGTTGTGAATACATGAAATGGGTACATATAAGAAAAATAAAAGAAGAATAAGAGAAACAATAGGACAGGGATGGTAGGCACGTTGGTGCGCTTATGCACGCCCCTACAGACCTCTTAGGAAAGGGGTGAGGTCAATAGTAGACAGTCTAAGGTTAAAGTTTTTGGGGTTTGGGGAAGAAACTACAGAGTCGGGTAGGACAGGTAGGACATTGCAATGTATGATTTTATATACCATGCTTAAATCAGACCGAAGGCGGCGTAATTCAAGGTTTTCTAGTTCTAGAATTTCAAGTCTGGTGGCATAAGGTATTCTACAACGAGTAGAGGAGTGGAGAACTCTTCTTGTGAAATATTTCTGGACTTTCTCAATTGTGCTAATATCAGATACGTAATGTGGGTCCCAGACTGATGAACTGTATTCGAGTATTGGTCTAGCAAATGTTTTGTATGCTCTGGTTAGTAGTGTGATATTACCAGAGAAAAAGCTACGTGGGATTAGGTTAACAACTCTTAATGCCTTTTTGGCTATGTAGTTGCAGTGGGCTCTAGCACTTAGATCATTAGAGGTGAGTATTCCAAGGTCCTTTACAGAGCTTGGGTCATCAACTTGTTTCTCAGACATGCTTGACAAACTAAACCAACTAAATAAATAAATAGTATGGGGGGGGGGCCATCAGGCCCATGTGTTAAGACAGCCCTGGAGGCATGTTGGGGTTAGGTAGGTGTCGTGGCTGATTTCTGGAATTCAACAAAGATGGTTTTAAACCAGGGCTCTCCATCCTTGGCTACTTTGAAGACTTGTGGACTTCCACTCCTAGAATCTCCTAGCCAGCATAGTCCACAAGTCTTAAAAGTGGCCAAAGTTGGAGGCTCCCCTGGTTTAAAACCATTTTTCCCCCTCAAATGTGACCGTTTAAGGATGTGTGGACTTCAACTCCCAGAGTTTATTAGGATTGCCAAAGTTGTCTTTTGGATAACGGTCCCCAACGTGCTTTTGTTTCCAAGAGGCAACTGGAGTTTCTTTCTGGTTTTCCTTTGAAGACGTTTCGCTTCTCATCTGAGAAGCTTCTTCAGCTCTGAATAGTGGGGAGCGGAAAGGTTCGCATGCAAGAAGCGGAAGTTTCTTGGACGAGGAGCGAAACGCCTTCCAAGAAAACTGTCACGCTGTCTACCGTGGACCTCACCCCATTCCTCAGAGGTCCTTAAAGGGGGTGTGCATAAGTGCACCAGCATGCCTACCGTGCCTTGTCTTACTGTCCCCGTTTATCTGTATTTACTTCCTTTGTTTATGTTCATACTTACACTTTTATATTGACAAACAAATAAAATTAAAAGAAAAATCAAAAGAAACTCCAGCTGCCTCTTACACACACACACAAAAAGCACCTTTGGGACAACCATGACTTGAGAATCTCCATAGTCCTTTGGATAACTGTTTTGCTACATCCCTCTGCCCCAATTATTAGCAATTCATCTTTGTGCTGCAGGCCAATCTCCCAACCCAAAAGGGAGATTTAAGAGGAGATAATTTTCTGTAATTCTATTCATTTTCTATAATTCAACTGAAGTAGCATGCTTAGAGCCTTCCTTTTTTTTTTTAATTATTTTCAGGGGATACCTCTGTGTTAGTTGGGGTGTATGGACCCACAGAAGTGAAGGTCAGCAAGGAAATCTACGATAAAGCAACTCTGGAGGTGCTGCTAAGGCCAAAAGTGGGCCTGCCAGGTGAGGGGACCCTGTGTTAGAGATCCCCCTGAGAGGTTTTTTTTTGTCTGCTGATGCTGGTGGTACAATATGTATGTATTATATATTATATATTATATATAATATATTTTATATTATATATATTATGTATATATATATAAGTATATATTATAACTATGTATATACGTAATGTATTATGTATGTAATGTACATATGTATGTATGTGTATCCCTGCCTTTATTACTTTTACAAATAACTTAAGGTGACAAACATATCCAACACGCCTTCCTCCTGTTTTCTCCACAACAACCTTGTGAGGAGGGTTGGGCTGAGAGAGAGAAAGTGATTGACTCAAAGTCACCCAGTGGGCTTTCATGCCCAAGGTGGGACTAGAACTCACCGTCTCCTGGTGATTGTCCCAAAATCACCCAGTGGGCTTTCATGTCTAAGGAGGAACTAGAACTCACTGTCTCCTGGTGATTGGCCCAAAATCACCCAGTGGGCTTTCGTGTCTAAGGAGGAACTAGAACTCACTGTCTCCTGGTGATTGGCCCAAAATCACCCAGTGGGCTTTCGTGTCTAAGGAGGAACTAGAACTCACCGTCTCCTGGTGATTGGCCCAAAATCACCCAGTTGGCTTCTGTATCTAAGGAGGAACTAGAACTCACCGTCTCCTGGTGATTGGCCCAAAATCACCCAGTGGGCTTTTGTGTCTAAGGAGGAACTAGAACTCACCGTCTCCTGGTGATTGGCCCAAAATCTCCCAGTTGGCTTTCGTGTCTAAGGAGGAACTAGAACTCACCGTCTCCTGGTGATTGGCCCAAAATCACCCAGTGGGCTTTCGTGTCTAAGGAGGAACTAGAACTCACCGTCTCCTGGTGATTGGCCCAAAATCACCCAGTGGGCTTTCGTGTCTAAGGAGGAACTAGAACTCACCGTCTCCTGGTGATTGGCCCAAAATCACCCAGTGGGCTTTCGTGTCTAAGGAGGAACTAGAACTCACCGTCTCCTGGTGATTGGCCCAAAATCACCCAGTGGGCTTTCCTGTCTAAGGAGGAACTAGAACTCACCGTCTCCTGGTGATTGGCCCAAAATCACCCAGTGGGCTTTCGTGTCTAAGGAGGAACTAGAACTCACCGTCTCCTGGTGATTGGCCCAAAATCACCCAGTGGGCTTTCGTGTCTAAGGAGGAACTAGAACTCACCGTCTCCTGGTGATTGGCCCAAAATCTCCCAGTTGGCTTTCGTGTCTAAGGAGGAACTAGAACTCACCGTCTCCTGGTGATTGGCCCAAAATCACCCAGTGGGCTTTCGTGTCTAAGGAGGAACTAGAACTCACCGTCTCCTGGTGATTGGCCCAAAATCACCCAGTGGGCTTTCGTGTCTAAGGAGGAACTGGAACTCACCGTCTCCTGGTGATTGGCCCAAAATCACCCAGTGGGCTTTCCTGTCTAAGGAGGAACTAGAACTCACTGTCTCCTGGTGATTGGCCCAAAATCACCCAGTGGGAGAACTCACTGTCTCCTGGTGATTGGCCCAAAATCGCCCAGTGGGCTTTCGTGTCTAAGGAGGAACTGGAACTCACTGTCTCCTGGTGATTGGCCCAAAATCACCCAGTGGGCTTTCCTGTCTAAGGAGGAACTAGAACTCACCATCTCCTGGTGATTGGCCCAAAATCACCCAGTGGGCTTTCCTGTCTAAGGAGGAACTAGAACTCACTGTCTCCTGGTGATTGGCCCAAAATCACCCAGTGGGCTTTCGTGTCTAAGGAGGAACTAGAACTCACCGTCTCCTGGTGATTGGCCCAAAGTCACCCAGTGGGCTTTCGTGTCTAAGGAGGAAGGGCTGCCAAGGCGATTATCCGAGGCATTTAAGGAATTCACTGCTTTTCCCCCACTCCCTTTCCGCTAGCAACTAAAAAGACCAAAGGAGTATTTTTTTAGTTGACAATAGTTAGCCCTCAACTTAGGACCACAATTACAGATTGACACAGTTGGAAGGGACCTTTGAGATCATCTAGTCCAACCCCCTGCCCAAGCAGACCCTACACCATTTCTGACAGATAGGCAGTCCAGTCTCTTCTTGAAAGCCTCCAGGGGTGAAGCTCCCACAACTTCCGAGGGCAACTTCTGTTCCATGGGTGGATTGTTCTCCCTGTCAGAAAGTTTCTCCTTATTTCCAGGTTGAATCTCTCCTTGAGATTTGACCATTGTTTCCGTTGCTAAGCGAGACAGCGGTGAAGTGAATCTTAACACACACACACATCCCTTTTGCAGGGGTCTACGAAAAAAGCCGAGAACAGATGATCAAAAAGACTTGTGAGGCGGTGATTTTGGGCAACCTGCATCCCCGGTCCTCTATTACGGTTGTTCTCCAGGTGATTACAGATGCTGGATCTGTATCTTTTTTTAAAAAAAATGTGTTGTGGTTTGCCGGCAGCCGGTACAGACGGCAGCGGAATCGGACAGGGGGGAAGAACGGGGACCAGTCAGGGAGTCTGGGGAGGACTCGGATGAGGGTCCTGTGTCCAGTGCAAGGATGGGGCCAGGAGCATCTGGGAGTGGGGTGCTGCCTTCGGAGTCTGGTGGCAGCGAGGCAGAGGAACAAGGGGAGCCTGTTCCCAGTGCATGTTGTTGTTGGTTTTGTGCAATCGTTGTTAAGGGAATCCTGGATCCATTAAGTGAATTGTGTGGCCATTAAGAGAATCATGTGGCCATTGAGTGAATCATGTGACTTAAGGGAATCATACGGTCATTAAGTGAATTGTGTGGCCGTTAAATGAATCATGCAGTCATTAAGTGAATAGTTTCCACCCCACTCCCCAATACAGGGGTGGGATTCAAATTTTTTAAAAACAACCGGTTCTGTGGGTGTGGCTTAGTTGGTGGGCATGGCTTGGTGGTCATGTGACCGGGTGGACATGGCTTGGTGGTCATGTTATTGGCCAACTCAGTATCACTCACATCGAGGCATGCATCTCCTCGCCTGGCCTCTCATGACTGTGGGGATGCTGCAACAGTCGTAAGTGTGAAAAACGGTCATAAGTCACTTTTTTCAGTGCCATTGTAACTTTGAATGGTCACTCCACACAAGCAAAGTACCAGCAAAGGAGGGGGAAAAAAACTCCAGAGATGTTCCTGAGACAGGAAGTCTAGTCCTGCCAAGAATGTAATAAGGGTTAACGGAGAGGCAGTTTCTGTAAGCAACACCAGAATGTTTCCTTCCTGCCTTCCTTACAGGATTAGGCCAGTAATTTCTTCTAACAACCAGTTCTCCGAACTGCTTAGAATGTTAACAACCCGGTTCTAGCGAATAGGTGTGAACTGGTAGAATCCCACCCCTGCCCCAATGGCTTTCCTTTGTCAGAATCCAGCTGGGAAGGTCGCAAAAGACGACCATATGACCCCAGGATGCCACAGCTGTTAATTGATAAACTTGCCGGTTGCCAAGCAACCCAAATTTTGGTTGTGTGACTGAAAATAGGGGATGATTGTCAGGGTGAGGACCGGACATAAGCCCCTTTTATCAGTGGTCGCTAAACGGACAGTCACTTGAAGACTTACCTGTATGGAGAACATTTATTATTAAAATATATACGCAGCCCGATTCCCGGTGATTCTGGCTAGCTGGGAATTGCAGATCTGGCTGGTTTATCCATTCCTGCTTCTTTGTCTGCTGCACCTGTTGGATCGTTCTTGTTTTCCTTGAATCTAAACCCGTTAAAAAGCTGCTCTCCAGCTGTTTGAACGCCGCCTGTGTGGGGTTGGTGGACGCAGGACTGCCCATGAGCTCCCTCTTCTGTGGAGTGACCTGCGCCTTGGACGTCGATGGGAACATCCTCCTAGACCCCACCGCCAAGCAAGAAAAGGTGGGGAATCCGCGTTCATTCCGGCCTGGATCAACGCCGTTGGTCTTTTGGTGGCAGGGAGTGCCAAAGGCCCCACGGGGCCCTGGGTTGGAGCAGGCAGGGAGGCAAGGTGTGCAAATTTGGCAATTCCCTCTTTCCCTCTGCCTCTCCCTCCCTTTCCCCCTCCATCTTTCTCTCCCCCCCTTTCCATCTCTATCTCTTTCCCTTTCTTTCCTTCTGTCTCTTCCTCCCTTTTTCTTTCTCCCTCACTCTCTTCTTTTTCTCTCTCCCTTTCTCCCTTTCTTTTCCTCTCTCTCCCTCCCTTTTCCCTCTCTCTTTCTTTCTCTCACTCTCATTCTCTTTCCATCTCTCTCTCCCTCCCTTTCCCTCTGTCTCTATCTTTCCCTGTCTTTCTCCCTCTTTCCCTCTGTCTCCCTGTCCTTTTCTCCCTCTCCCTCCCTCTCCTCTCTCTCTCTCACTTTCTCCCTCTGTTTCCTTCTGTTTCTTCCTCCCTTTTTCTTTCTCCCTCACTCTCCCTTCTCTCCCTCTCTCTTTCCCTCTGTCTCTCCTTCCCTTTTTTCCCCTCCCTCCCTCTCCTCTTTCTCTCCCTCTCTCTTTCCCTCCATCTCCCTTTCTCCTTCCCTCTCTCAGGAAAAGGCCAGGGGATTCTGGAAGCTGAACTCCACCCATCTTAAAATGGCCGAGGTGGAGAAACACGGCCTTAGACAGTCTACGAATTTGGACTATCTGTTTTAACTAACCCAGCTTCCTTCTTTCCATAATTCAACCAGACAAGGAATGCCAAATCACGTTTTATTGACTTGCATTATTTACATCCCATGCTCCCTAAGTTTCTCTTATAAAGGGGGCTGGAAAATCTAATTATTATTTTTTTAAAAAACAGATTCCCTGCAAAACGTTAAAGCTTGCATCATTCTATGCTTCAACGGGAAAATAGCAATCCTTAGCCAAATCTACTTTAATCCGCTTACTTCAAAAAGGAGAAGTTTGAACATGAAAACAAAATTGGATTTGCTGAGTCTAGCTGAACTCAAAGCCCAATCTCAACCCCTAACTCTTAACACCTCTGTGGATTTCCCCATGTGGTTTACAAGGAAGTGTATTGTGTGTGGGGGGGCTTGAAAAGTCACCCCCCCCTCCTAACCATACCAAGGGGCTACAAATCTCTTGGCGAACTCCAGTTTGCCCTCCAAATTCAAGGGGACCCAACCAGGGGTGGGCTTCAAATTTTTTTAGCAAGGGGCCCTCTGCCCTAATGATTGGCTGGGTAGGCGTGGCTGGGTGGTCATGTGGCTGGGTGGGTGTGGCCAACTCGACGTAGCTTCTTTGCCCTAATTACCTAAAAACAAAAGATAATATATCAAAAAGTTGTTTATTAATACTTAAATAAAAGACTGGGTGAAACCAGGTTTAATAGCAGTGACTGTGAGAGGGATCTTGGGAGTCTTTGTGGAGTTTCTGAGGGGTTATGTGATTCTTATTATTTGGGAATTAATCCCCTTGGAGGCTGATGGATAGGTTATCTGATTTTCTCAATGGCTCTCCCTCGGCAAGCACTTTATCTAGCTTGGCACACTTTTACCAGGTGTGAAGTGCTCTTGGCTGAATGCCCAGAAGTTCAGTTAAGCCTATTAAGAGCTTTCCCTTGCTGCTTGTCTTTCTGAGGTGATTGGGGGCTCTCCAAACCCCGCAGAGTCTTAGCTAGGGGCCACCCCTGGACCCAACCCTAATTATTTTACCTGCATTTTCCCCTCTTCCCAAGTTTCCTGAGAATTAGGGGTGTTGTTTGCAGGTCAGGGTTAGGTGGGCCGGTTCTGATTTGTATCATAATTAAGACTTCCTTTGGCATCTGGGAACACCGTGTTCTTCCTTTCTGCAGGATGCCCCTGCGGTGTTGACCTTCGCCATCGATAGCGTGGAGAAGAAAATCCTACTCTCCACCATGAAGGGGACGTGTTCCGAAGAACAGGTAAGGGTGACAGCCGATGGGAATGGCCTCTCCGAATCTGGACTTGAACCCTTGTTTGTCTGGGGGGTGGGTGGGTTGAACATTTTGTTTTCAAAGTCTCTTTTGTCTCCTGTGTCAGGATTCCGGCAGTTACCCCCAATTAAATCATGAGTCTCGAGCCAAACTTCCAAAACTTCAAAAGGATTTATTGGGAGTTAACATGGCCGGCACTGCCTGGGTGCAGCCAACTCTGAGACACATCATTCCTTGTCACCCTTGACCCTGGTTTCCCCCCACCCCTCTGGGTGTATCGTAATTCATATTCTCCAATGGGACACATCCATAGCCCAGAGTCATCAGTCATGTTCTCCAGTTAGAATTTTGCCCGGCAGAAACTTCAGTCACCTAGTTACTATCTTTGAAAAACTATTTATGGAATGCGCTTTCGCTTTCCAAGCTGCCGCTCTGCTCTTTCAAACTCATTCCCCGCCCCCTTTCTGTTGGCAACTCTAACAGGACCATAGAAATATTTTATGAGTTGGCATCCTTGCAAATTTCTGGTCAGTGTGACTAGGAGTTAGCTCTGCAAGGTAGTCCAGTCAAGGACACTCTGTTCTAACCAAGGCTTCCCAAGACCGTTATTAAGCACATGCTTTGTTAAAACAACTCTTGTTTTATTTCCACGCTGGGAATTATTTTCACTCCCAGCAGGTAATGAGTCCCAAACAGTCCCTCGAGATAAGCACCCACCTTTCTCTCCTTTGAATTGCTGCCAACAACTAGAGGGCCAAATGTGATGACCCAGGGTGGGATTACAAAATAAACACATGGTTTATATTCCGATGCTTGATGGCTGACTCACATTTATGACCGTGGCTGTGTCCCGGGGTCACGGCATCCCCTTTCGCAACCTTCTGACAAGCCCACTATTGCTGTTGCTAAGCGAGACATTTGTCCCGCGAGTTTCGCCCCATCTTACGACCTTTCTTGCCGCTGTCGTTAAGTGAGTCACATGGTTAAGTGAATCCATTGAGTTGGCTCGTCAAAAGGTCACCATAGGGGAAAATCACGTGACTTCTGGGACACTGCAACCGTCATAACTGTGAGTCGGTTGCCCAAGAGTTTGGATTTCAATCCCGTGACCATGGTGGGGGGGGGGTCACGTCGCAACGGTCGTAAGGGTGAAAAAAATGGTCATAAGTCACATTTTTGAGTGCCGTGGTCACATCGAATGGCGTGTGTTTGTGAGGAAACTCGACCCTTCAGTTGCTGAGGGATACGGAGCTGGGAAACTATAAAATCAAAATGAGGAAAATCTCTGGGCAGATCTAAAAAATGAAAAAAAAAAAAAAAAGTCAAATTGAACCCACAAGGCCCCAAGACGTGTTGCAATTTATTTATTTTTTAATGAGGATTTAAATGAAACCCAACCAAAAGGCTGGGTTTTTGTATACCACGGGGAATTGTGAATGGATTTCCCTCCATAATCCTTTGCTCCAACCGTTCCAACCGCTTAGAAGCAGCTTCCCATGAGGAAACAGGCCAAAATACATTCAATAATATTAATAATTAGCTTCGCTATGAAACTATGTGGTCGGGCTTAGTTTTTGGGGAGGAAAATAAGGAGGGGAAAATTCTGCCTCCGCCTACCAGCATCCATCGGTATTCTTCTGGCTAGCGTCCTGTCAGTGTGTGAGAGAGTTGAGGGCTGTTTGGAAACTGAAACAGCATTTGCTCTGTGAGCAAGAAGGAGACAGCAAAGAGCCTGGGCGTGGCTTAGCTCAACTGTTCTGTACTAAAGCTGCTTGGTGCTCTGAAACTGAAACTCCTCTGCTTGTGTTTTGCATTTGGAAGAGATTTCTTTTCGGGGGGGGGTGGGGGGTGTAGAACTCCTTAGCATCAGAGCGTGTTAATAAAAATAATGTAGGATATACTAATGCTCTGATAGTCATTTCGAAAAATCCTTTCTTAGTGAGCACCTAGAAGCCAAGAGGAACATACGTGCCAAATTTCAAGTTTCTAAGCTTTACGGTTCTGGAGATTTTGTGATGATGGGTGTGTGGTATTTTGCTTTTATGTATATAGTTAATAAATCAGCGCCTGGCACAAGGAGGCGTGTTGTTACCGTGGATATCAAACACGGTGACAGACGGTTGCTTGACAAAGCAATTTGTGATTTCTCTCCCTCCTCAAGCACCGTCTCCTTCCCCTGACAACGGCACCCTAACCATGTGTTTTTCTGCCAAGCGTCTCAGGTTGCTGGCAACCTCCTCAATTGAAGGTATCCATCCGAATCGGCGGAAGTACCTGTTCCACCCCATCCGTCGGCTCACAATTGCCTCTTCGGGCACTGATGCACCAATCTTGTTATGTGTGTCAGGGATATCTGTAGGGCACACTCAAAACATATTAAAAGCACCTAAAAGTCAGGCTAAGTTTCAACCGGCACCATTTTGAGCCCATCTTGACCTCAACCTGTTCTCCAAAGCACCTGAAAGCAGAACAAGAAGCAACAGGACGAAAACGAACCAAGGAGAGAAGCAATCTGGAATTAAGGAGAAATTTCCTGACAGTGAGGACAATTAACCAGTGGAACAGCTTGCCACTAGAAGTCATGGATGCTCCATCACTGGAGGTTTTTAAGAAGAGACTGGATAGGCACTTGTCTGAAATAGTGTCTCCTGCTTGAGCAGGGGGCCAGAATAGAAGACCTCCAGGGTCCCTTCTAGGTCTATTCTGAATTGAATTGATTTTGGGGGGGCTTGGTTCGGTTTGAGGTTTTGATTAGCCCAAGGGTCTTCAAACTTGGCAAGTTTAAAACTTCTGGACTTCAACTCCCAGAATTCCTGAGCTAACATGACTGGAGGAGGAATTCTGGGAATTGAAGTCTTAAAGCTGTCAGGTTTGAAGACCCTTGCTCTATCTTATATGCAGCTCTATCGTTCCCCTCTATTGCAGTGGTTTCCTGTATCACATTGTCCCTCCAGGTTTCATCTCTATTGTTCCTGTGATGTATTTCCTGTTCTTGTATTACTCTACACAAGGGTCTTCAAACTTGGCAAGTTTAAGACTGGTGGACTTCAACTCCCAGAATTCCTGAGCTAACATGACTGGAGGAGGAGGAGGAGGAATTCTGGGAGTTGAAGTCCACTTATTTAAAACTCAAGTTGGAAGACCCCTGCTCTACAGTTTTAAGACTCGTGGACTTCAACTCCCAGAATTCCTCCTCCAGTCATGTTAGCTCAGGAATTCTGGGAGTTGAAGTCCAGAAGTTTTAAACTTGCCAAGTTTGAAGAGCCCTGGATTAGCCAAACGAAGCCTTCGGCACAAGTGTGGGCCACCTAAAAGTCAGGCGAAGCTTCAACCTCCACCAGTCACAGAGGGCATCTTGACCTCAACTTATTCTCCACAGCACCTGAAGGCAGGACAAGAAGCAATGGATGGAAACTAAGCAAGGAGAGAAGCAACCTGGAACTAAGGAGAAATTTCTTAACAGTGGAAACAATTAACCAGTGGAACGACTTGCCACCAGAAGTCGTGGGTGCTCCAACACTGGAGGTTTTTAACAAGAGATTGGGTAGCCATTTGTCTGAAATGGTAATCTCCTGCTTGAGCAGGGGGTTGGACTAGAAGACCTCAAGGGTCCTTTTCCAACCTTGTTATTCCAAGTAACTGCTAAGAAGGATAAGAGAGCCAAAATTCGGTTCCCTCAAACAGCTTCTAAAAACAAAATGGAAGATAAAAGGGGTTTCCTGCCTGAGCAAGGGGTTGGACTAGAAGACCTTGCAGATCCCTTCCAACTCTTGTTATTCTGTTCTGGCTTTTTTGTGGGGGTGTTTTTTTTTTGTTACCCTTGTGGCTACGCATCGTCAAAAGGCCGTTAGCATTCCAGGTGAGGCGCGCCGAGTCATTTCTCATTACCGTCTCCACATCTCAGGCAAATGGCCCCCAACGCCGAGCCCATCCTGCTCCGAAGGGCACAATTAGGAACGTTAATGTGCTATCGAACGGCGCAGGCAGCCATTCATTAGGCCAGTGTTTCTGTCGGGCGGAGATGGCTGGCGTTTTCATTTCGGGGTGAATTGTAATAAATTGGGGCTCTTGGGAAAAAAACAACAACCAGAATTATGGGCAGCGGCCCAGGGAGAACATCAAATCGGATTTCTCTCTGTCTGAGGTTGGTCTGTTCCTTCTCAGGCTGAGTATCCCCCTCGTGTGTGTCAGGCTGTAGCGGCCATTAACAGATTAACAGAGTTGGAAGGGACCTTGTAGGTCATCTAGTCCAACCCCCCGCCCAAGCAGGAGACCCTACACCATTTCTGACAGAGGGCAGTCCAGTCTCTTCTCGAAAGCCTCCAGTGATGAAGCTCCCACAACTTCTGAAGGCAACTTCTGTTCCCTTGGTTGATTGTTCTCCCTGTCAGAAAATTTCTCCTTATTTCCAGGTTGAATCTCTCCTTGTTCAGTTTCCATCCATTCTTCCTTGTCTGGCCTTCAGGTGCTTTAGAAAATAGCTTGACCCCCTCCTCCTCTCTGGGGCAGCCCCTCAAATATTGGAAGATGCTCTCCTGTCTCCCCTGGTCCTTCTCTTCCCTAGACTAGCCAGGCCCAGTTCCTGCAACTGTTCATCGTATGTTTTAGTCTCCAGTCCCCTCATCATCCTGGTTCCTCTTCTCTGTACTTTTTCTAGAGTCTCAACATCTTTTTTTATAGTGTGGTGAACAGAACTGGATGCAGTACTCTAGGTATGGTCTTACTAAGGCTTTATAGGGTGGTATTAGTACCTCACTTGATCTCGATTGTATCCCTCTGTTAATGCAGCTTAGGATTGCATTGGCTTTTTTGGCGGCGGCTGCACACTGCTGGCTTCTATTTAGCTGGTTGTCCACTAAGACTCCAAGATCCCTCTCCCAGTTCCTGCTATTGAGAAATCTGGTTTCACCTAGTCTATATCTTGCTCGGAGTGAAGATGCCCCATTTGAAGGAAGAAAAGAGCCAGGATTGATCTGTGAAGACTTTGATGCTCCCTGAGCTTGGTTGGTTTGCAGACATTTCATGACCCAACTAGGGAACATCAACAATGCTAAAAGGCAGTGGAATTTATGGGGGGGAGGGAGGAGTAGAAGGAAAGAGGAGGAAAAGGAGGAGGAGGAGAAATGTGCGGTCCTTGGAGCTCTCTTGAGCTTGTTTGTTTTCTTGCAGACCTTTCATTACCCAATTAGGTAACATCATCAGTACTAGAAGGGGGAGTGGGGTTTGTGAAGAAGAGGAGGACAAAGACAACAATTGTGGGGTCTTGTTGCTCCCTGAGGTCGGTTGTTTTCTTGGAGACGTTTCATGACCCAACCAGGCAACATCCTCAGTGCTAGAAGGACGCAGAGTCAGCTCTTTGGAAACCCTGTAAACAAAGCACTGATGATGTTACCTAGTTGGGTGAGGAAACATCTGCAAGAAAACAACCAACCTCAGAGAACACCAAGGACCCCACAGTGCAACCCTGAGCTACAAAATCTCTTTCTTCTGATGGGCATTTGTTGGGCATGTCAATGCAGGTTATTCTTACACTGGAGTATATCCATTTTTTTTTCCAGCCTTGGCAACTTTTTGATGGGTGGACTTCAACTCCCAGAATTCCCCAGCCAGCCAAGTCCTTCTCTCCTCCCCCCTTTTCGAATTACTTCCAGTTTTTGGCAAAAAAAACAACGCCCCAAATCTTACTTAATGACTTAACAACCACTGCATTTGTGTAACAACTGTTAAGCCTGAATTCCCCAACGAATGTTAAGGAAAACAAACTAAACAGAATGTGTAGCGTAGTCAGATAGGCAGACAGGTAAATGTGTGAGATAAGTTTGTATTTTAGTTAACACGCAGTAAAAAGTACAGATACGCTTGTGCTATCAAAAATATAGTTTATTCCATTAGGAATTTTAGCATAGTCAAATTAACGATCCATTAGTCATGTATCATTTCAGTCAGTCCAGTCGAGGATACTCAATTTACAAAGTCCATGTTGAATAGCCAATGTCAGTTCACTTACAATAAATCAGTCCGTATTTTCTCTTCTCTCCGTTGAGAAATAAACACTTTTTTCTCTCTTCCGTTCCAGTAAGGAAAAAACGCAGTCATCAATCCATCCAGTAATTAGGGATCATTAAGCCAGAGAGAGAGAGCTGCAATTGACTTGCTTCTTTTATGGTGCTTTTACAACCACACCCTTAATTACATTCTTGTAGTTAAAGTTACACACACTTTAACCAACAAACCATGATAACTTATTTATTATTTTTACCCAAACCAGTTAGGGTAAACAATGTTATCCCTAACAACAACCACATAAAATTGAGCTTGATCTCAAGGTGACCCACTTAATGACTGCTGAGACGGCCATAATTCTGGGCTCAATTCTGGTCGTAAGTCAAAAGACCCCTTGTAGTTCCTCTCCTGAAAGTGTTGTTTTTTTGGTTTTTGTTTTGGTGCCTATTAGCTGGAAGATTTTCCTGCTGTCGAGGAATGTCAAAACTCGGCAGCCCTTTCGTGCTTCGCTCCATTCGCCTGCTTTCATGCCGCTGAGTCTTTGAATTTTATCATTATTTTTTAAAATTTGTTTTCAGGCTTGACGTGAGCCCTGCTCCGCTGTTTCCTTCCCACCCCCTCCTCTCGTTTAACAGAAATGCACCTTTGGGAGGGGGTCTTCGCCAGCATTGTCTCCACCTCTTTAAGCATTCATCGCAACCTCCAGCGCCTCTGGCTAAAAATTGGCACTTAGGTGACGGGGGAACAGAGGGGGCCATAACCAGGCGTCCATTTTAATCAGGGCAAGCTCCACGGAAGCCTTGACAAACATCGGTCTGATGTGTGGCTTCGGGTTTTACACACCTCTTCGTTTTCCCCATCGCTCCGAAATGCTCCCCTTTGTAATTCGCACCTAGGCTTGTCAAAGGAACCTTGCAAGTGAATCCCACAATGGGTAGGTAACGGTGTTTCCCCAAAAATAAGACCCTGTCCTTTTTTCTTTTTTTCTTTTTGGCCGCCAAAAAAAGTCACCAGGTCTTATTTTCGGGGGGTGTCATTTACTGACTAACCATACATACGTACGTCACCCCCAGCCTCCTTTTCTCTGTCAAGAGGCCTTCAGGAATTTCTTCTGCAGCTGGCAAGGCTTCCCTGAAGGCCTCTGCAGCCGATACCAGAGCTCTGGATCGATCCAGAGCTTCTTTACCAGCTACAGAGGGGCCTTCAGGAAAGCCTTGCTAACTGCGGATGACGTGGCCCGGCAAGGCAGGTGTCGGGGTGTGTGAGGCTTGGCTACAACTGTCCAAAGGTAAGTAGTAAGGCAGCTCCAACCCCGTCCAATCTCAACCCTAGCTTAATTTTTACCCATCTACTCTTGGAGTAGGCGGGATCTTAATTAGGGCTTATTTTGGGGGGTAGGGGTTATATTGGGCGCATGTGTAAAAAATCAAGCTAGGACTTACTTTCGGGGTAGGTCAGAGATGGCTAACCTTTTCGTCGTTGCATGGCAAAAGTGTGTGCATGCGCCCCCTGCATGCGCATGCGACCCCCCCGTGTGCACGTGACCCCTGTGCGCGCCTCGGTCCCCTGGCGCATGCGCGTGCAGAAATGGTGTAGGGTCTCCCTCTTGGGCGGGGGGGTTGGACTAGATGACCTACAAGGTCCCTTCCAACTCTGATTATCTGTAATCTGTAATTCTTGAGGTTGGGAAAATGGGAGGGGGGTATTTCTTGGAGTGTATGTGGTTAGACATAGTAACATTCTTTTTCTAAATCAAGGTCATGTTATCTCTGCACCTGGGTGAGAGGACGTCTCAAGCTGGAACAGATGGTGATTGGGGCATGTGATGCGATGATGGGTGCAGGGGGGAAGATTTGTAGTTTTTACTTATTGCAAGGAAGCCCGTAACTTTCAGATTCGGGATTGCCCAGATGTGCCAGTTTACCATCCCCCCAAAAATAGATCTTTTGAGAAGATGCCTGTCTCAGAGTTATTGGTTGGAGTGGAGGTTTTCTGGAACGCTGACAGATACTGGATGGCATACTGGCCTCTGTCCATCCTGGTTTGAAAAGCTTGGCTGGGGAGGGAGAGAGCGTGGGTTGTTTTTTTTGAAAGTGAGTAATTTTCTTTGCCTAATTTTCCACGGTCGAGCTACCGCGTCCAGATATAGTTCTTTGTTACTCGGCAAATCACCACGCCGTTTAAAATGGGTTTCACTTCAATGGCTGCCTGGTGTTGCAGAGAACCACGCAAAAGCCCTTGGGCCATGTGTGTGTGTGTGTGTGTGTGTGTGTGTGTGTGTGTGTGGTGGGTTTGCTGGACACGGTGGATTGCTTTTCACAGCACATTTTAATTTGGCTTCTGCAACAGCCCATTATCCGGAGGCACAAAATATGTGCACTGTTGTTGCTCCCAAACAGTTCCACTGTGCCGGATTTAAGACAGACGAAGCTGAACCGTGTGTGTTTGTAGGTGTGTGTTGTGTGTGAGCTCCGCAAACCCATGTTGGGCGGTGGTGGGTGCAGCGTGGTGCTTTTATCAAACCCTGGCTTGGAGAGAAGTCACTGCCCAAAACATGACTCTAGGGTGGGGGGGAAAATAGGGGTAGGGGGTCCTTGACTTAAGAGCCACCATTGGGAATGGACTATCATGCCCTTGGTAGAGTTGGACTCTGAGGGAGAGGAGGAACAGCCGACAGGGAGTGGAGGTGTGGCTCCGGAGGTTGTGGAGGAGGCTGGGGAAGGGCAGAGGTCGGCTGGGCAGTCGGAGGAAGAACCAGGCCCATCCCCCTCTCCATCCTAGGACACGCAGGGAGGAACAGAGAAGGAAACAACTTGGCTTGCGAGAGAGGAAGCGGCCATGATCCCCGTCATTGGTTGCAGCTGTGGAGATGAGTATATAAGAGGGGCGATTACAACACAGCGTTGCCAGAAGCAAAGCATGTTTTAGTTATCTTGGTTGGCGTCCTTCCAACAGACTATGCCTTGTTATCTCCTTGAAGTTGGTAATTACTTATCCTGGTCCGTTGTGGAAATTCCATTATTGTAGTTTGTTTTAGTTTTTTTATTTCATCTCTATCTGCTCATTAAGTTCGGACTGTATTGCTTTCCTTTGAAGATTGTTTTTGAATACATTTTATCTCCAACTGAGAATTATTGAACAGTGGGGCCAAGTGGGAGGCATTAAAGGACATTTATTTACGTTTTGGATTTTGTTATGTTTGTGTTACACTCCGGGTCATCACATGGACCGTCCATTTGCTAAGCAGTGGGGTCGCATCCGATTTCATGGTCTTTTTTCTTTTAAACCGGATCGTTAACCGAATAATATGGTTGCTAAGAGGATCATACGGTCATTAAGCAAATCCAGCTTGTCTCTCCCCCCCTCCATTGACTGGTCTCACCAAGTCGGCTTGCTTTTGTATGGGTTAAGTGTATGGTGTGAATTGACTCCACTGCAGTTTGGAAGCTGCAGTTGCGGTCTCCCTGTTTTCTGGTGACTCTGGTTCTACAAACTCTGGCCGTTCTCAGGTGTCAAAATGCCCTCTTGTGTTCCCAAGGCAAAGATATGATCTTGGGTCTCTGTGAGCTTGTTTTCTTGCAGACTTTTCTCAACCAATCTAGGTAACATCATCAGTGTTAGAAGGGAGTGGGGTTTGTGGATAGGGAGGGAGGAAGGAAGGAAGGAAGGAGGATTGTGAGGTTCTTGGCGTTCTGTGAATTTGGTTATTTTCTTGCAGACATTTCATGACCAAACTAGGTAACATCATCAGTGTTAGAAGGGAGTGGGGTTTGTGGATAGGAAGGGAGGGAGGGAGGGAGGGAGGGAGGAAGGAAGGAAGGAAGGAAGGAAGGAAGGAAGGAAGGAAGGAAGGATTGTGAGGTTCTTGGTGTTCTCTGAATTTGGTTATTTTCTTGCAGACATTTCATGACCAAACTAGGTAACATCATCAGGACCAGAAGGGAGTTGGAGTTTGCAAAGTGGAGCAGGAGGGGGGGGAAAAGGAGGAGAATTGTGAGGTTTTTAATGTTCTCTGAACCTGATTGTTTTCTTGCAGATATTTCATGACCCAACTGGGTAACATCATCATCAGTGCTAGGAGGAAGTGGGGTTTATAAACAGAGAGTAAATCCCTACTCCCTTCTAGCACTGAGGATGTTACCTAGTTTGGGTCACGAAATGTCTGAAAAGCACATCTGAAGAATTTAAACGCTGAACTACAAACGTCCCCTTCTGTTGGCAACTCATTCCTTCTTGACAGATTTGGTCCAGTAACATCCAGTAACACCAGAAAAAGTAGCCCATGGAAACACGCAGACTGTCTTTCCCTTCTGGTTTTGCGCAGTGCCGTCTTTCTGGAAATTCACGTTACTTCGTGGATAGTTTCCAACCTGCCTTCGGAGATGTTAAAACCCACCGTCAGACGCGACGAGAAAAAAAAAGGATGGGGTTGAAAGAAACAATTTCTGCGCCCAGGAAGATGTTTTCTTCCATAGATTTTTATTATTATTTCTGTTTGGCCAAGCCCGAGCAGGACCGATAGCGGGAGGAGAGTTCGCCATTTCCCGGCGATAGTTCCTGCATCATCATCCCCTCACCTGTTCGGCGTGCACCCGAGAAGATTGATGGCCCGTTGAATTGTCCAGGAGGGCTGAACTGATTCCTTATTTGTAGCTGCTTGTCTGCCTTCCCGCCAGCTGTGAGCTCACGCACTCCAGCCATGCCGCGTGCCGCTGTTTATTGAGCTGAAAAGACTTAAGTGAGCCAGACAGATTTTGACAGCTCCACGGCGAACGGCTCAGTTGACATGGAGGAAGAGGAGGAGGAGGATGGGGGGTGGGCGGCACGGAGAACCAGGTTGCTAGTTCCCTGCGTACACGGGGTAGTGCTTGGGAGAATGGATGGCTTCCTTTGCATATAAATTGACTAATTAAAACGCAGCCTTGCGAGTAGACCAGATAAGAAAACTTGGAAAAGATGAGCTAATTGTCCTTTATGGTCAGTCTGCGTTAATGGAACGTTGCAAGTGTGAAAGTACCAATCTCCCACTGTCCCTTCTGATCACCTGACTGGGATGCCCCAGGGTGGGATACAAAACAAACACAGTCACAGAAAACAGGCGAAGCCCCTTTTATTCCTCCACTTTGCTTCCGAGCTCCGAATGTTCTTGATGGACGACAAAAAAAAACTCCCACACAAACAGTTACAAGAAGAAGGAAAAAAGCAACACAAACCAGGCAAGATAAGGGCTGGAGGACATCCACAGATAACACACACTGGGAAGGACGCCAAACTCAGAGAGGAACCATAAACTAGAGATATTTCCATGCTTTGTTTCCAGCACTTGCCAGTACGCATGTCCGTCCTCTTATCCAGTTGTCACAGCTGCAGCCCATGAAGAGGATCAAGGCCCTTTCCTACCCCTAAGACCATGCCATTCACGTCTCTCCCTTATCCTTTCCTCCCTGCATGCCCTAGGATGGAGAAGGGATGGGCCTGGGTCCTCCTCTGACTGCCCAGCCCACCTCTGCCTTTCCCCAGCATCCTCCACAACCTCCGGAGCCATACTTCCACTCCCCTGTCGGCTGTTCCTCCTCTCCCTCAGAGTCAGTCTCCACCAGGGGCATGACATGACCAGCTCGATACCTGTGCTTCGCTACGAAACTATGTGGTCGGGCTTAGTTTTCTAGGGTGTGGGGAGGAAATTCTGCCTCTGCCTACCAGCATCCACCGGTATTCATCTGGCAGGCATCCTGTCAGTGTGTGAGAGAGTTGAGGGCTGTTTGGAAACTGAAAGAGTATTTGCTGTGTGAGCAAGAAGGAGACAGCAAGGAGCCTGGGCGTGGCTTAACTCAACTGTTCTGTACTAAAAGCTGCTCGGTGCTGTGAAACTGAAACTCTTCTCCTCCGCTTGTGTTTTGCATTTGGAAGAGATTTCTTTCCAGGTGAGGAGGGGGAGTAGAACGCTTTAGCATCAGAGGGGGCTTTTGGCAGGAAACAATTCGTTCGTTGCAGCAGCGTGAAGATCTGTCTGTGCATCTCAGAGACTCCTATGCCGAGTCCTTCCTTGTCAGCACTGAGTTTGGAAATATTTACTCGGTAGCCCTCCCAGATAGTTAAGATCCGTGCTCCTCATTACACCCTTGAAAGACTGTTTGCCGGGCCTTTGGCTGAGTGTGAATGCAAGAAATTCACCTTTGTTGAATAAAAGGGGTTTTGCCGGGACAAAGAGTCTGCTTAGTGCTTTTTGGCGAAGCCGAGGTCAGAACAGATTGTCGATAAATGAAAGGTTGTAGGGCAAGGACTACCCCTTTAAACGAAGACTGTGCCATGGGCGTACTTTAGACCTGGGGTGGGGGGTCCTATCAGGGAGGGGCAGAGAGCAAGGCCTATGCTGCCCCCCGCCTTCCCGAAATCTTTTTGGGACTTTTCCTTCCTTCTTTCCAGCTTTTAACCATCTCCCCCTTCTCTTGATCCCTGCAGCTTCAGCAATGCATTGCCACCGCGCAGCGAGCGGCCGAAACCATCTTCCGCTTCTACCGAGACGCCGCATGCAGGAAGTACTCAAAATGGTGACTTTTCTCTCCCCCCTCCCCCCCCCCCCAATCACCAGCACAATGGGACATTCCTAAGGAAGAGCGGCTGATGCAGCCAACACCCTTCTAGCAGCGGACTCTACTTTCCAGATGTATGCTGGCTGATGTTAACCCAGGTTGGGGAAGCAGCTGGCAGGTGGGGCACCAACAAGCTAGGGATGCTGGCTACCTCAACACCTGACGACCTTCAGCATCCAGGATTTCCAAGCTGCATGTTAAACATCCACTTCCTGCTTCCAGAAAATGTTTCCAGATCCAGTTTGATTCTTGCTCGGTTTTATCTACGTTTTTTTTCCCCCACCCAGCTGATTCAGCCCATCCTGTTCTCTTCTTCGCGGAGTTATTTCTTTTTTTCTCCTTGTCTCCTGCCTGAAATTATCATGCTGGGTTTTGGCAAAGCTAGCCAGGTGTCTTCTTGCCATGATCAGGAAGAAGCAAAGGAAGAATTTATCCTGGTTTGCTTAAAGCAGAGGTCTCTAAACTTGGCAACTTTAAGACTTGTTGTCTTAAAGTTGTCAAGTTTGGGACTCCTGGCTTAAAGGAACAATTTAGCCTGATCTGCTTAAAGGAAGAATCTATCCCAGTTTGCTTAAAGGAAGAATTTATCCCGGTTTGCTTAAAGGAACAATTTATCCTGGTTTGCTTAAAGGAACAATTTATCCTGGTTTGCTTAAAGGAACAATTTATCCTGGTTTGCTTAAAGGAACAATTTATCCTGGTTTGCTTAAAGGAACAATTTATCCTGGTTTGCTTAATGCCCGCCATATTTTTTTAATCTCTTGCAAGTCAGTTATTAGTCTGATTCTTATGTCACCTGAAGCTACCAATTTTGATCACCCAGCTTGATGGCGGGGGTGGGGGGTTGGACTAGAAGACCTCCAAGGTCCCTTCCGTTATTCTATTCTATTTTGCTTGGTTGGAGAAGCAGCATGCCGGGCCAAGGTTCACCAGCCTTGGAAAGAGTCACTCTGTGCAAAAAGTCATTTTACTCGAGACGTAAATCTCCAAACCATTTTTTTTTTAAAAAAATAATTTTTTTTGGAAGAAATAGATAACGACTTCAGGAATAACCTGTTCAATTCTTGTTTTTCCACCCCCATTTTTTCTTTTTTTAAAAAAAAACAACAACAACCTAATCTGTAGAGGGAGCTGTAACACCAGCAGAAGAATTTCATGGCTGCGACACCCTTAATGAAGAAGAAGAAAAACTGCCGTTGATTGAGGACTTTGGCTGCCTCTGTTCAGAAATTAACGTCACAAATAAAATAGCAAAGAGGAAATTCCCAGCTCAGCCCTATTTTTGGGGGGGGGGCGGGGGGGGGGAGCGAAAACTTGTTCTCAGTTCTCTTGCAAAGGTTTTTGTCGACCACTTGCAGATGGAGGGTGGGTGAGATCGAGCGGTGGTTGTGATGCACATTTGATACACGTCAGGGCCACCATCTTGACTCTTGACTCCCCCCCACACACACAAAAATATAAATAAATCTCTTCTGACCCCTGTTTTTGCTATTTTGTAAACTCCATATCCCGATGTCACTGACTGCAAACTGTTGCCCTAAGCCAGAGGTCCACAAACTTGGCAACTTTAAGACTTGTGGACTTGTGGAGTTGAAGTCCGCAAGTCTTAAAACTCGCCCTGTTTGGAGACCTCTGCCCTAACCCATTTTTTTTTTCAACCTTGGCAACATGAAATTGGACGGACTTCAACTCCCAGGATTCCCCCCCAACCGGCATTTGAAGGAATTCTGGGAGTATTCTCTATTCTATGCCCTTCTTAAAAGTTGCTCAAGTTGAAAAATACTGCAGTGGATTGCTGAAAAGCTGGACTTTTGAGAAATCAGGGAAGCAGACAGATTGGGGGAGCAGCTCTATGTTCAAGTTTGATGCTAAATCATGCAAGTTGGGGGATTCTGGGAGTTGAAAGATGTTTGAGGCTCTAGAAAGAGTGCAGAGAAGATCAACCAAGATGATTAGGGGACTGGAGGCTAAAACGTATAAAGGACGGTTGCTGGAACTGGGCACGGCTAGTTTGATGAAAAGAAGGACCAGGGGAGACAGGATAGCAGCCTTCCAATACCTGGGCGGAGGAGGGGGCTGCCACGAAGAAGAGGAGGGGGTCAATCTATACTCCAAAGCACCTGAAGGCAGGACAAGAAGCAATGGATGGAAACTAAAATCAAGGAGAGAAGCAACCAAGATACAAGAAGAAATTTCCTGACAGAACAATTAATCGGTGGAATTAAGTTCCAGAAGTTTTGAATTCTCCAACACTGGAAGTTTTTAAAAAGAGATTGAACAACAATTTGTCTGAAATGGTTTCCTGCCTAAGCAGGGGGTTGGACTAGAAGACCTCCAAGGTCCCTTACAACTCTGTTATTCTATTCGTATTCTATTTTCTATTCTACTCTATATTCTATTTTATATTCTATATTTTCTATTTACTCTATATTTTCTATTCTATATTCTATTCTATTTTATAGTCTATTCTATATTTTATATTCTACTCTTCTGTATTCTATATTCTATTTTATATTCTATATTCTTTTCTATTTTCTATTCTACTCTATTCTATATATTCTACTCCATTCTATTTTCTATTTGCTATTTTATATTCTATTTTCTATTCTACTCTATATTTTTTATTCTATATTTTCTATTCTGTTTTCTATTCTATATTCTATTATTTTCTATTTGCTATTCTACTCTATTCTATATGCTGTGCTATGCTATGCTATTCAAGTGGCTGAGGTTGGAAAATGTTGCTGCCTTAAGCTGTGAGCGGAACATAATTGTGGGGTGTTATGCATGAGTTCAGACACTGTGTTTATCCTTCGGGGTTTATTTAAGGATGTATCAGCAACCGGTTCCCACGAGAGCTTTCTTCATTTTTACCTTGTTTTTCCTCTGGCTGACCACGTTATGCAAACCCAGCTTGTTTGGTTGCTGCAGAGTTCTGTGCAATGCCCAAACCTTGAAATTAGGATAATTCAGTACAAGGGAATCCTCGACTTATGACGGCAATCGAGCCCCCAATGTTCTGTTCCTTAAACAAGACACTTCTCAAGTGAGCTTTTTGCCCCCGTTTTACGACTTTTTCTCGCCACGGTTGTGAAGCAAATCCAGTTGCTTGCCAGCCAGTCATAAAAAGCGGATTGGCAGGGACCTCTAGGATGCTGCAACCGTCATAAATATGAGTCAGTTGCCCCTTTGGATCCCCTGACGCGGTCGTAAGTGTGAAAAACGGCCACAAGTCCCTTTTGTTTTCCAGTGTTGTGGTCACTTCGGCTTAAATGGACTGTTTGTAAGTCGAGGACTTACCCGGAGGTCCAAATGAAACCGATAAAACCCTCATTGGTCGCCGAGTTTGGAATCGGCTCGATCCACCGTTGCGATTCACCGAAAGGAGATTTCGGTTCCAAGCTTCTCTCCTCCCGTCTCCAGCAAGACCCACAACCTCCCGTTGTCACCTGAATGACACACCTCGAGTTGTGATGGGGTGCCTGGAATCTCTGTACCGTATCTGGCTCATTATTTATTCTCTGGAACTTTCTGGCTTGCTTTTTTTTTTCTTTTTGAAAAATTTGGCATTTTGGGCAAGCACAGGGCAGGTGCCAACCAGCAATCTTGCTTGGCAAGTGTGGCTTGGCACACGGCAAGGGCTCGGGGGGGGAGGAGGAGGGGGCAGCCCTAGGAAAGTAATTGTGATTTCCCAAAAGGACTGCCTCCCCCCATCCCCGGTGCCCTCCCCCCACCAAGGATTAAATCCGGTATTTTAACCGTCCCATCGTTGCTGCGGTTTGGGGAAGAGCCGAGCATGCCTCCTTCCTGAATTCCAGGACTGCGGATTTTAGAAAAAGAGGAATGATCCACTGTTTTTCCCCTTCCGGGAAGGGGCATGTTTTATTAATAACGCGCTGAATTGCAGCATCTTAGCTTTTAATTCAGAGGTCTCCAAGCTTGGCAACTTTTAAGACTGGTGGACTTCGGCTTCCAGAATGCCTCAGCCAGCATAGCTTAAAAGACGCTGGCTGGGGAATTCTGGGAGTTGAAATCCATGCAACTTTGGCTGGGGAATTCTGGGAGTCGGTCCAGCCATTTTAAAACATGCTGACTGGGGAATTCTGGGAGTTGAAGTCCATGGATCTTTGGCTGGGAAATTTTGGGAGTTGGTCCAGCTATCTTAAAACATGATGGTTGGGGAATTCTGGGAGTTCTCATCGCAATCCACCAATCTTAAAACATGCTGACTGGGGAATTCTGGGAGCTGAAGTCCATGCATCTTAAAGCATGCTGGCTGGGGAATTCTGGGAGTTGGAGTCCATGCATCTTTGGCTGGGGAATTCTGGGAGTCGGTCCAGCTATCTTAAAACATGCTGGTTGGGGAATTCTGGGAGTTGAAGTCCACGCATCTTTGGCTGGGGAATTCTGGGAGCTGGTCCAGCCATTTTAAAACATGCTGACTGGGGAATTCTGGGAGTTGAAGTCCATGCATCTTAACGCATGCTGGTTGGGGAATTCTGGGAGTTCTCATCGCAATCCACCAATCTTAAAGCATGCTGGCTGGGGAATTCTGGGAGTTGGAGTCCATGCATCTTTGGCTGGGGAATTTTGGGAGTTGGTCCAGCTATCGTAAGACATGCTGGCTGGGGAATTCTGGGAGTTGAAGTCCACAAGTCTTTAAAGTTGCCAAGTTTGGGGATCCCTGTTTTAATTATTCCCTCCCCCCTTATCACATCCCCCCACCCCCACAATGAGGTGCAAGAGATGCCCTTGGATGGTAGAAAGATTGAGCCTTCTCTGTATTCCTTCTAAGAGCCATTTGGGGATGTCCTTGCCCAAAGCCAAGCCTCGTTGACCTTAAAAGGTCAGCCTAGGCTGATTGACCTTTGATTTCCCCCCAAAATACAGCTAGTCCTCGACTTATGACCACGAGGGAGCCCCAACATTTCTGTGGTTAAAGTGAGACATTCGTTCGGAGAGGTTTGCCCCCTTTCTCGTCCCCCCTCCCGGTCGTTAAGCGAATCACTCCCGTTAAATTAGCCACACGGGAATCCGTGAATGCCCCGATGATGTTGCTTGTCGGAAGGTCATGAAAGGGGAACCACAGTGACGGTCGTAAGTGCAAACCAATTGCTGAGCATCAGAATTTTGCTTCCCGTGACTGTGGGGATGCAGCAACGGTCGTAAGTGTGGAAAATGGTCGTCGGTCCTTTTTTTCCAGCACCCTAGTAACATTGAACAGTCCCTAAGTGAGTGGTTGTAAGTTGAGTACCTGCAGCAGCCCGGACAAGCGATGATAAGGATGTGATAAGGATGTTACGGATGTGACACCACCACCCCCCGTCCCCCACCAGCAAACTTCAAACTCAGAGGAAAGCCTTGCTCAAAACGACTTGGCTCCAGAAGTGGTAAAATGCTTCCAACACTGGAAGGTTTTTAAGAGAGATTGGATAACCATCTGTCTGAAATAGAATAGAGTAGAATAATGTAGAATGGAATGGAATGGAATAGAATAATGTAGAATAGAGAATAGAACAGAATAACATAGAGTAGAATAGAATAGAAGAATAGAGAATAGAATAGAGTAGAATAGAGTAGAATAGAATAGAATAGAATAGAATAGAATAGAATAGAATAGAATAGAATAGAATAGAATAGAATAGAATAGAATAGAATAGAATAGAATAGAATAGAATAGAATAGAATAGAATAGAATAGAAAATAGAATAGGAAAGAATAGAATAGAAAATAGAATAGGAAAGAATAGAATAGAAAATAGAATAGAATTGGAGTAGAATAGAATAGAATAATAGAGAATAGAGTAGAATAGAATAGAATGGAACGGAACGGAACGGAACGGAACAGAACAGAATAATGTAGAATCAAATAGAATAATAGAATAGAATAGAATAATGTAGAATAGAATAGAAGATAGAATAGGAAAGAATAGAATAGAAAATAGAATAGGAGTAGAATAGAATAGAATATAGTGTAGAGTAGAGTAGAGTAGAGTAGAGTAGAGTAGAATAGAATAGAATAACGAGCTGGAAGGGACCTTGTAGGTCATCTAGTCCAACCCCCTGCTCAAGCAGGAGACCCTACACCATTTCTGACAGATGACAGTCCAGTCTCTTCTTGAAAGCTAAATTCGGTAGGGTTTCCTGCTAGAGCAGGGGGTTGGACTAGAGGACCTCCAAGGTCCCTTCCAACTCTTGTTATTCTATTCCAAAAGGGAGAATTCGGCGGTCGTGCGACACGCTTGCATTAAAGCATTGAGCATCGCTTGCCACCGTGTCGGATAGCAGCTTCTGCCTAAGCGTATCATTTCTCATTTGCCTTAATACTGACAGCTCCTCACCCCCAGGGCAGACTTGCAAGAGATCCCTGGCAAGCTTGTTTATCTCGCTTTCCCCATCATTCCCCCCCCCCCCCCCCCATCCCACCCCCCCACCTCTGTTTGCTTCCCAGAGTCCTGAACGTCTCATCACCTTCATAGCTGGCCAGGGAAGAGAACCGTCCTTTGCTTTAATTAATGAGTCTCATGGCACGGATGAAATTAGACCTGTTTTTCTCTGCTGAAGCCAGCTTGCCCTCGTTGCAAAGTTTCTTTCACAAGGACAAGAGTTGTGTTTCTCAACCTTGGAACTTTTTTGAGAGGGGGTGGACTTCGACTCCCAGAATTCCGCAGTCTGCATGCTTGATGATGCGTGGACTTCAACTCCCAGAATTCCCCAACCAGGATGCTTTAAGGTGCATGGACTTCAACTTCCAGAATTCCCCAGCCAGCATGCATGGACTTCAACTCCCAGAATTCCCCAGCCAGCATGTTTTAAGATCGCTGGACTGCAACTGCAACTCCCAGAATTCCCTGGCCAGCATGTGTTAAGATGCATGGACTTCTACTCCCAGAATTCCCCAGTCTGCATGCTTGATGATGCGTGGACTTCAACTCCCAGAATTCCCCAACCAGAATGCTTTAAGATCGCTGGACTGCAACTGCAACTCCCAGAATTCCCTGGCCAGCATGTGTTAAGATGCATGGACTTCTACTCCCAGAATTCCCCCAGTCTGCATGCTTGATGATGCGTGGACTTCAACTCCCAGAATTCCCCAGCCAGCATGTTTTAAGATCGCTGGACTGCAACTGCAACTCCCAGAATTCCCTGGCCAGCATGTGTTAAGATGCATGGACTTCTACTCCCAGAATTCCCCAGTCTGCATGCTTGATGATGCGTGGACTTCAACTCCCAGAATTCCCCAACCAGAATGCTTTAAGATGCATGGACTTCAACTCCCAGAATTCCCCAGCCAGCATGCATGGACTTCAACTCCCAGAATTCCCCAGCCAGCATGTTTTAAGATCGGTGGACTGCAACTGCAACTCCCAGAATTCCCTGGCCAGCATGTGTTAAGATGCATGGACTTCTACTCCCAGAATTCCCCAGTCTGCATGCTTGATGATGCGTGGACTTCAACTCCCAGAATTCCCCAACCAGAATGCTTTAAGATGCATGGACTTCAACTCCCAGAATTCCCCAGCCAGCATGCATGGACTTCAACTCCCAGAATTCCCCAGCCAGCATGTTTTAAGATCGCTGGACTGCAACTGCAACTCCCAGAATTCCCTGGCCAGCATGTGTTAAGATGCATGGACTTCTACTCCCAGAATTCCCCAGTCTGCATGCTTGATGATGCGTGGACTTCAACTCCCAGAATTCCCCAACCAGAATGCTTTAAGATGCATGGACTTCAACTCCCAGAATTCCCCAGCCAGCATGTTTTAAGATCGGTGGACTGCAACTGCAACTCCCAGAATTCCCTGGCCAGCATGTTTTACGATGGCTGGACCAACTCCCAGAATTTCCCAGCCAGCATGTGTTAAGATGCATGGACTTCAACTCCCAGAATTCCCCAACTAGCATGCATGGACTTCAACTCCCAGAATTCCCCAACCAGCATGCATGGACTTCAACTCCCAGAATTCCCCAACCAGCATGCATGGACTTCAACTCCCAGAATTCTCCAACTAGCATGTTTTAAGATTGGTGGACTGCAACTGCAACTCCCAGAATTCCCTGGCCAGCATGTTTTAAGATCAGTGGACTGCAACTGCAACTCCCAGAATTCCCCAACCAGAATGCTTTAAGATGCATGGACTTCAACTCCCAGAATTCCCCAGCCAGCATGTTTTAAGATCAGTGGACTGCAACTGCAACTCCCAGAATTCCCTGGCCAGCATGTTTTAAGATCGGTGGACCAACTCCCAGAATTCCCCAACTAGCATGTTTTATGATGGCTGGACCAACTCCCAGAATTCCCCAACCAGATTTTTTAATATCGGTGGACTATAACTGCAACTCCCAGAATTCTGGGAGTTGAAGTCCACCAGTCTTAAAGTGGCCACAGTTCGAGACCTCCGCTTTAAGACGCTCAGACTTCAACCCCTGGAATTAAAGGCAGCTTACCCCTCCGAAGAACCTCCCCCCGCCCCCCCAAAAAGGTGACCTCTTTCTGTCCGTATACCCTTGTCTTTTCATCTGAGCCGTGACGGAAACAATCGCTCATCCTAGAGAAATTACTGCTCGGGGACCCTGCATAAATATGTCATAAAGCATTCTTAATAATTCATGGCCGCTTTGGAGAAAAGCGAAAGAACAAGGAAAGAACAGAGGGAGGGAAGGAGAGAGAGAGAAAAAAGGGGGAGAGATTTTGGCTCTGCCCTAGATAGCTTCACCACGTCCAGCCGGCCCAATTTGAATGAGCTTCCCCCTGACCTACTTACAGGGGGGTCCTCGATTTACGACCAGAATCGAGCCCAAAATTACTGTTGCTAAGCAAGACTGTTGCATTTGCCAAGTGAGTTTTCCTCGCGTTTTACGGCCTCTCTGGCCAAAGTTGGGAAGCGAATCTCGGCGGTTGTTCAGCGAGTGACATGGTCGTTAAGCCAATCTGGCTTTCACCTTAGACTTGGCTGGTCGAGGGATCGCGCGACGCAGGGACGTTGCGACTGTCCGAAATACGAGACCTTTACCAAACGTCTGAATTTGGGTCACGTGAAATGGCCGTAACTGTGAAAAACGGTCATCAGTCACGACTGTTTTGCAGCATCCCAGGGTCCCCTTTGGCGAACTTCCGACAAGCAGAGTCAACGGGGAGGTCAGATTCAGTTAACAACCGGCTTACTAACATCAACAATTGCAGTCATTCGCTTAACGGCTTTGGCAAGAATGGTCATAAAATGGGGCTTGGCAATTCGTTCTCTGGCCGCGTTCCAAGTGTGATAAGGTGGGTGCTAATAAACATTTTCCTGAAAGACCGTTTGGGAGGCCTTGCAGGCTGTGGATGACCGTAATGCACAGCCATGGAAATAATAGATAATAATAATAATAAATAGTAATAATAATAATTTTGCCGGGACTAAGGTTGTGTTTTATGCTTTCTAAGTAAGCCTAGGTCAGAACGTTTTCTTTCTTGGGTTTTGAATGGAGGCACATCCTGACAGGAAGCCAGATCTGAGGCAATCGGCATGAAAATGATTGGCTGAGGAGCGAAACAAGTCTTCAAGGGAAAAACCCAAGGAAGTCCAGCTTTGCCTCTTGAAAAAGCACCTTTGGGACAACCACGACCTGGAAGACTGAGAATCCAGACCTTTGGCTTTGTGGGTGTTGCTCAGCACAACAAGGACACTGAACTGGGGAGGAGGAGGAGGAGTATAGGGCCTTGACCCTTTATTGAGCAGCCCTGGTGGATTGAGTAACTCTGTAGAAAAGGAGGCATGACCGAGGGGCAGAGATAATGGGGGGGCTTCGAAAGGGGTCTGGGCAAGCAAAGCAAATATCACCAAGCTGATGCCTTTCCTCCAGATTAGTGCTCAGCCTGCTTCCTCAAAGTCCCTTGAGTTCTCCTTGGTTGGACGAGCCAAGGAGCTCCAAGGACTCAAAGCTCCAAGGACTGGTTGATGCCTCTCAACTAGAGAAGTCCCAGAAGGTTAAACCTCAGCTACTTTTTTCCAAGTTTCTGCTAAGCTTCCTTGGCCCATTTTTTTCGGCTTCTTGCAAGTGAACCTGCCACCGTTTTCCTCCGGGGTCCATGAAATTGTCCGTCTGAATGCAACCCAGTTGGGTTGGTTTCTACCTTCACAAGACCAAGGGTATGGGAATAGGTCTTCATGTGGTAAGGTCTGCCTTCGGTCACCCCGCTCCCTTGCCTACTCCATGGGGAGGCGAGGAACAGGGTGACGAGTGGCTCGTTGTGGGGGGGGGGGTGTAGGAGGAGAAAGTCTAGGTGGGGGCCTTGTTGGAGAGATAGGCGATGAGGGCCACCACAGCGCCGATGTAGGTGCAAATGCCAAGGATGATGGACAAGACCGCCAGGGCAAATGTTTGACGGGAGGCGGTCCACGCTCTGGGATAATCGCCCATGGCTGAAGCTTTGTTGGTCTGCAAGGAGAAGGAAGGGGAGAGAAAGAAGAACGTCAAGTTAGTGTCCAGAAGTTGAGTTCTCCAACCGAAGAGTTGAGTCCAGAAGTTGAGTTCTCCAATAGAAGAGAGGATCTGGATTTGTTGGTCAGAATATTTGTAGCTCAGGGTTGAACTGAGGGGGGGTCCTTGGCGCTCCCAGAGCTTGGTGGTTTCCTTGCAGATGTTTCATGACCTTACTAAGTAACATCATCAGTGCTAGAAGGGAGAAGGAGTGGGGTGTGTGGAGGGAGGAGGAGGAGGAGGACTGTGAGGTCCTTGGTGCTCCCAGAGCTTGGTGATTTTCTTGCAGACGTTTCATGACCCAACTAGGTCACCTCATCAGTGCTAGAAGGGAGTGAGGGTTACTCTCTGTTTATAACCCTCACTGCCTTCTAGCACTGATGAGGTGACCTAGTTGGGTCATGAAATGTCTGAAAGAAAACCAAGCTCAAAAAACACTAAGGACTTCACTGTCTGCCTCCTGCTTCTCCTGCTCCTCCTCCCACTTCCTCCTAGGACTGATGTTGATACCTAGTTTGGTAATAAAATGTCTGCAAGAAAACTACCAAACTCGGAGGGCATCAAGGACCTCACAATTCCCCTCCTCCTCCCCTCCTCCTCCTCCTCCCCACAAACACCACTCCCTTCTAGCACTGATGATGTTACTTAGTTTGGTAATGAAACATCTGCAAGAAAAACCACCAAGCTCAGAGACCACTATAAGGACCTCACAATTCAAACCCCCATTTTACATCTTCCCCTTGGCAGTTTGGCCTAGTGGTGAAGGCACTAGGCTAGAAACCAGGAGATTGTGAGTTCTAGTCCTGCTTTTAGCCATGAAAGCTAGCTGGGTAATCTTGAGCCAATCCCCCCTCTCTCTCAGCCCAATCTCACCTCACAGGGGTGTTGTTCTGGGGAAAAGAGGAGGAAGGTGTGTTGGATATTTTTGACACCTTGAGTTTGTGGAAAAAGAAAGAAAGAGGGGACCCAAATAAATGAATAAATGAATAAAATATTTCTGCTGGACCTTTGTGAAGATACATGGCCTCCAGGTTTAGCTTTGATTAGAAGGACCAATCTGTTCTGACCTCAGCTTCCACAAAAAGCACTAAGCCGACTCTTTGTCCCAGCAAAACCCCTTTTATTCAACGAAGGTGAATTTCTTGCATTCACACTCAGCCAAAGGCCCGGCAAATAGTCTTTCAAGGGTGTAATGAGGAGCATGGATCTTAACTATCTGGGAGGGCTACCAAGTAAATATTTCCAAACTCAGTGCTGACAAGGAAGGACGCGGCATAGAGTCTCTGAGATGCACAGACAGATCTTCACACTGCTGCAACGAATGAACAAATTGTTTCCTGCCAAAAGCCCCCTCCCCTTTTAGCTCCTCTCTTAATCCCTATGGGAGGGGCCATTCACCATCCCCCTGTGGCTTTACTCCCAAGTCGACCTTTGTTCCTTAACTATTCCCTTCTTCTGGCAGTTCTGTGCATGCGCGTACTGGGAACAGGCTCCAACTGTTCTTCTGCCTCACTGATGTCCCACTCCGAAGGCAGCTGATAACTGTCAGATGGCCCTGGCCCCATCTCTGTCTCTGACACAGAGCCCTTGTCCGAGCCTTTCTCAGCCTCCAGGACTGGCCCAACCTCCTCACTGTCTGACTCTGCAGCCAGCTCTGCTGGCCACTGGCGGGCCACAACACAGTCTTCCTCCATTTGGTCCCAGCCTGGCTGTCCTGCCCACCTCTCAAAGCTCCTCTATCCTCAACTCTCTCTTCCTTCCTTCCCGGTCCTTAACACTCACCTTTTGCGACAGGTAGAAGGCAGCGATGCCTAGTGGCCAGAAGCAGCACAGCATGGAGAAAACCGCCAGGCCCAGATAATCCTGAGGCTGCAACATGGAGAAGCTGTTTTCGCTCTCGGTGTCACTGTCGCTCGAGGAATCGTTCTGGAGAGCGGTGGGGAGAAGACGGGATTTTCCGTGAGGACCCAGCCATGCAACGATGACATCGTGCAAATGCTGCATGCCTTGTGCATGCAATGACATCATAGTAACTTGGGTGGATGATGCCGTCAGCCCTCCGAGTCATCCTTTGGGATGCGCAGCAAAGGGTCGGTTAAGGACGCGGTTGGGTGCTTCACTCGTTTTAAAGAAACAGTTTCATTTCTAAAGGCAATTTGGGAGCATAATCTGGGACAGGTCCCAGGAAAAGGGGGCTGCCCCAAAGAAGGGGAAGGAGTAAAGCTATTATCCAAAGCCCCCAGAGGTTAGACAGGAAGCAGCGGATGGAAACGAATCAAGGAGAGAAGCAACCAGGAACAAAGGAGAAATTTCCTGGTGGTGAGAATAATAGAACAGAACAGAATAGAATTCAGAATAAAATAGAATGGAATAGAATAGAACAGAAAATAGAATAGAAAATAGAACAGACTAGAATAATAATAGAATAGAGTAATAATAGAGGAATAGAATAGAAAATAGAATAGAAAATAGAACAGACTAGAACAGACTGTAAAATAATTTTAAAAAATGACTGGGGAAAAAGAGAAAAGAAACATTACTGCAACACTACTGTGACCGAAAGCCCCGTTTCCCCTCTCCTCCCCTTCATGCCTGTCCCTCTTGGAGAGGGAGGGGGTTCGATGCCTCAGTTTCCCTGTTGCACAAAGAATTTGAAAAGGGCACAAAATCCACTTAAGCCGCCACCCCCGCTCCGAACTGAAAGCCAGATAAATTCGAAAAGCCAAGCCAAAATACTTTTCACGAGTGCTACTCCGCTGAACCGAAGTAGGTCAGCCTCATGAAATATCGCCGAGATAACAAAGCTGGCTGAATAAATGGCTTTTCATCAGAGCGATTCGGCATTAATTAAAAAAAAAAAGCGAGACATCCCACTGAGACATCAGTCGTTTTCACACAGGAAGAGGGTTGCTCGGAAAACCTCATTGAAAACCTGTCAGAGGACTGTATGAGCAAAAAGGATAGGACACTTGGATTCCTGCGGTAGGAGAAGGGTTGCAAAAGTGGATGAAGTTGGCTGAAATGGCAAAATTGACTATGGCCATGGGGAGTTGGCCATGGGGCATTGGTCATGGGGAGTTGACCATAAAGAGTTGGCCAGGGGAGTTGGCCAAGGGAGTTGGCCATGGAGAGTTGGCCATGGGAGTTGGCCATAAGGAGTTGGCCATTGAGAGTTGGCCATGGGGAGTTGGCCATGAGGAGTTGATTGAGAGTTGGCCATGGGGAGTTGGCCATGAGGAGTTGGCCATGGGGAGTTGGCCATGAGGAGTTGGCCATGGGGAGCTGGCCATGGGGTGTTGGCCATGGGAGTTGCCATGGGAGTTGGCCATGGGGAGTTGGCCATGGGGAGTTGGCCATGGGGTGTTGCCATGGGGAGTTGCCAAGGGAGTTGGCCATGGGGAGTTGGCCATGAGGAGTTGGCCAAGGGGAGTTGGCCATGGGGTGTTGGCCATGGGAGTTGGCCATGGGGAGTTGCCATGGGTGTTGGCCATGGGGAGTTGACCATGGGGAGTTGACCATGGAGAGTTGACCATGGAGAGTTGGCCATGGGGAGTTGGCCATGAGGAGTTGGCCATGAGGAGTTGGCCAAGGGGAGTTGGCCATGGAGAGTTGACCATGGAGAGGTGGCCATGGGGAGTTGGCCATGCCGAATTGTCATAGGCCTGTCTCCCTCCTTGCTCTCCCCTAAAGGACCCTCCAACCCAGCCCAGCTCCTACCTCCACCTCAGGCAGCTCCATGTCCCCCACCTCATAGCAGACCGTGTGAATATCCGTCTCGAGGGCGATCTTGCGTGGCAGCTCTCCCGCCACTTTGCCCTCCCCAAAGGCAGTTTCGATATAATCTTTCTTCCTCCAGTTTTGGGGGTTGCTGCATTTCCACAGCTCCGGATAGAGCTTCGATTCGGGACGGTTGGAGGAGGGGACAGGGGTCCTGGACAGGCTGCGGGAATTCAGGAGCTGGTTGGGAAGAAGACCGGTGCCGGGGGAGAGCCAGGAGAGATTGGATGGCACGTGGTGGGACAGCAATCCAGAGGGGTGCTGAGGACTTGCCCAGCTGAGCAACCCTCCTGGGAGGAGAGTTTTGCTAGGGGGGTTTCCCAGGAGCGGATGTTGTAGTTCATGGATATTCTCCATGGTGTGGGGAAAATTCTGGGTGCTTCTTGCTTTAAGTGGTCCTCGCCCTTCGGTTACCTGGAAAGGCAATTTGAAACAGACATCTATTGTAAAGGGCCAACCTTTCCTAACCGGGCGCCCGCTGGTAGCACCGGGACTACATCTCCCAGAATTCCTAGCCGGTACAGCTATAACTGACTTATTTCACTTATGTAAGAGAGCCAGTTTGATGTAATGATTTAGGTGTTGGCCTAGAAACCAGGAGACCGTGAGTTCCAGTCCCGCTTTAGGCATGAAAGCCAGCTGGGTGACTTTGGGTCAATCACCAGGAGACCGTGAGTTCCAGTCCCACCTTAACCATAAAAACCAGCTAGGTGACTTTGGACTAGTCCCTTGTCTTTGTGGGCAAAATAGGAGGAAAGATTATTAGGTATAGTCAACACCTTCAATTATTTAGAAAGTAATGAAGGTGGGATAAAAAAAAATATCAAATTGATTCCTATAGCAGGAATGCTGTGAGTCGCAGCTAGCAGGGGATTCTGGGAATTATAGGGTTTTTTTTTAGAGGCCGGAAGACCCGTTTCCGAGATCCACCCAACCAAACGAAGGCAGCCAAGTGGGGTTTTTTTTTGCAACGTTTCCAAAGGCCACCGTGCTCCATTTGCAACACGTAGCCGTAAATAAACAACACCAAATCCCCATTTCGATTTTCTATTTTGCTATTTCAGAGGCAAGCCGAGCTTCTGCCAAGCTTTCTCCATAAGAAAGAATTTTTCCTTTCTCTCTCTCTCTCTCTCACTTCTGCTTTGCAACTGATACACTCATTTTTTCCCCCCTCCCGGCAGAGAGGAGATGTTTCACTTCCCATTAAAGAAGTCACGACCCATCAGATTCCCCCACTGGGTCTTGTGGTCTTGTGAATCCTTTAAAACCCTGCCGGAAGATCCAGCACCACGACTGGCTCTCCCCGAGAAAGAGGATCCAGGATGGAGATCCTCGGAGACGGCCGCTGGAAGATGTTGTGCAAATGAGGCCGTGGCAGTGAGTGCAAATGAGTTTGCGTGTGTTTGTGTGTGTGTGTGTGTGAGAGAGTGTGTAATAAGACTCTTGCTTGCAACCAAGAAAGGCCCAGAAAATCTCTCTTGCTTTTTTGCATCCAAAAAAACATGGACAGGAATTGCTGCTTTTGCCTCCCCCGAACTCCCCTTTCCACCCACTTCCAGCTCTTCTTCTTCTCCGGCAAGGAAAATGCAGCATAATATAATTTGTGGAAAAGCAAAGAAGATTTTTGAAGGTCCTGCCAGCAAAAAATAAAACCATTCCCTTCCCCAATATCTAGTGCAGGGGGTGGGCTTCAGATGGTTTGCGCTGGTTCAGATGAACCGGATGTTAATTTTACATCCGGTTCGGCGAACCGGTAGTTCCAACGACCAGCTGGTCCTACCCCACCCTGCCCCTTCCAGAAGTCCCCCACGCGGCCCGTTTTAGATCCTAGGTAAGTGAAGGGGCTGCGTGGAGCCCAGGGAGGTGGAAAATGGGCATGTCAGAGGCCCACGGAGGGCAAAAATGGTCCTATTTGGGGAGAGCCTCTGGAGACGGGGGCGATTGAAAACGGGCCCTCCACCGCCCATTTTTTGCTTCCAGGATGGTACAGGGGGCTGACTAGTCCATGCCCACCCAGCAGGGAACTATTTGAAGTCCACCACTGATCTAGGGGATTCAACTGTTGAATGCTTATATCGAGGAATGAATGGGTAGGGATATAAAATCTCCTCTCATTCTCACCTTGCACAATTTATTTTATATGAGTCTGGGTAGGTGGAGGGATGGAGGAGGAGGAGGAGGGAGGAGGAGGAGGAAGAGGAGAAGGAGGGAGAGGGAGGAGAAGGAGGAGGAAGAGGAAGAGGAAAAGGGAGGAGGAAGAGGAAGAGGAAGGAGGAGGAGGAGGAGGAGAACAAGAACAAGAAGAACAGGAGAAGGAGGAGGAGGAGGAGGAGAAGGAGGGAGAGGGAGAGGGAGGAGAAAGAGGGAGGAAGAGGAAGAGGAAAAGGGAGGAGGAAGAAGAAGAGGAAGAGGAAGGAGGAGGAGGCAGAAGAGGAAGGAGGAGGAGGAGGAGGAGGAGGAGAACAAGAACAAGAAGAACAGGAGGAGGAGGAGGGAGAGGGAGAGAGGGAGGGAGGGGAGGAGGAGAAGAGAGGAGGAGGAGGACGAAGAGGAAGAGGAAGGAGGGGAGGCAGAAGAGGAAGAGGAAGGAGGAGGAGGAGAACAAGAACAAGAAGAACAGGAGGAGGAGGAGGAGGAAGAGGAGGAGGAGGGAGAGGGGAGGAGGAGAAGGAGGAGGAAGAGGAAGAGGAAGGAGGGGAGGCAGAAGAGGAAGGAGGAGGAGGAGGGGGGGGCAGAGGACATCAGATGATGAAGCATGGGATTTCTGGGGGGCCTTCCTTGCCCTAAGGAACTGGGCCCCATTCTGGATTTACATGAATGAGAAGAACTGAAGCAATTTCAAGGGGTAGCTTTGTCCTATATGGGACAGAGATCTGCAGGATAGGAACAGAAAATAATTAATCAGTGGGACGACTTGCCTCCAGAAGTTGTAAATGCTCCAACACTGGAAGTTTTGAAGAAGAGATTGGACCACCATTTGTGTGAAATAGTGGAAGGCTTCCTGCTTAAGCAGGGGTTAGACTAGAAGACCTCCAAGGTCCCTTCCAACTCCATTATTCTATTTTATTCCACTCCATTCCGTTCTGTTCTTTCTATTCTATTATTATTTTCTATTCTATTTTTCATTCCAATACTCTATTCTATATTTTCTACATTCTGTTCTATTCTATTTATTCTATTCTCTATATTCTATTGTATATTTTCTATATTCTCTACTATTCCTATTCTGAGTGTGTGTGTGTGTGTGTGTGTGTTTGTGTTCTGGCAGTACAGTGTTTAATCATGCCTGCCTTGTATTTGAGTTGCACAGATGATGGTTTAATTGCGGCTGACAAGTGTGTGTGTGTGTGGGGGGGGAATTGCGTCACCCCCTTTGCCTGCAGTGGTGGGTGATAGAGATGGAAAGACAAACAAACTTGTAGGAACAGCCGGGCTCTCGTTTAGTAAGCCATTATCAAACCAGGATCTCATTAAGTATCGATGCTCCTAAATCGATTTGGCCTTTTTAAAAACAGTGGCTTAAATTGCAGCCTGCTTGAAGACTGGAGTTACCAGCTTAGGAAAAGGAACTCCCATTTTTCTAAACTGTGAATTGAGGGGGAGGTTCTAACCTCTGAGCCTGTGCAGAGTACCCTGAGAGCTGATGAACTGCAGATAGTTGTGCGTGAAATTGATAATTCGGGAAAGCAGCATTTCACAACCTCAGGAACTTTTAAACTGGGTGGACTTCAATTCCCACAATTCCCCAGCCAATCACCAGGAGACAGGGAGTTCTAGTCCTGCCTTAGGCATGAAAGCCAGCTGGGTGACTTTGGGCCAATCACTAGGAGACAGGGAGTTCTAGTCTTGCCTTAGGCATGAAAGCCAGCTGGGTGACTTTGGGCCAATCGCCAGGAGACAGGGAGTTCTAGTCTTGCCTTAGGCATGAAAGCCAGCTGGGTGACTTTGGGCCAATCACCAGGAGACAGGGAGTTCTAGTTCTGCCTTAGAAATGAAAGCCAGCTGGGTGACTTTGGGCCAATCACCAGGAGACAGGGAGTTCTAGTCCTGCCTTAGGCATGAAAGCCAGCTGGGTGACTTTGGGCTAATCACCAGGAGACAGGGAGTTCTAGTCCTGCCTTAGGCATGAAAGCCAGCTGGGTGACTTTGGGCCAATCGCCAGGAGACAGGGAGTTCTAGTACTGCCTTAGGCATGAAAGCCAGCTGGGTGACTTTGGGCCAATCACTAGGAGACTGGGAGTTCTAGTCCCGCCTTAGATCTGAAAGCCAGCTGGGTGACTTTGGGCCAATCACTAGGAGACTGGGGGTTCTAGTCCCGCCTTAGATCTGAAAGCCAGCTGGGAGACTTTGGGCCAATCACTAGGAGACTGGAAGTTCTAGTCCCGCCTTAGATCTGAAAGCCAGCTGGGAGACTTTGGGCCAATCACTAGGAGACTGGGAGTTCTAGTCCCGCCTTAGATCTGAAAGCCAGCTGGGTGACTTTGGGCCAATCACTAGGAGACTAGAAGTTCTAGTCCCGCCTTAGATCTGAAAGCCAGCTGGGAGACTTTGGGCCAATCACTAGGAGACTGGAAGTTCTAGTCCCACCTTAGATCTGAAAGCCAGCTGGGTGACTTTGGGCCAATCACTAGGAGACTGGGAGTTCTAGTCCCGCCTTAGATCTGAAAGCCAGCTGGCTGACTTTGGGCCAATCACTAGGAGACTGGGAGTTCTAGTCCCGCCTTAGATCTGAAAGCCAGCTGGGTGACTTTGGGCCAATCACTAGGAGACTGGGAGTTCTAGTCCCGCCTTAGATCTGAAAGCCAGCTGGGTGACTTTGGGCCAATCACTAGGAGACTGGGAGTTCTAGTCCCACATTAGGCATGAAAGCCAGCTGGGTGACTTTGGGCCAATCACTAGGAGACTGGGAGTTCTAGTCCCACATTAGGCATGAAAGCCAGCTGGGTGACTTTGGCCCAATCACTAGGAGACTGGGAGTTCTAGTCCTGCCTTAGATCTGAAAGCCAGCTGGGTGACTTTGGGCCAATCACTAGGAGACTGGAAGTGGTAGTCCGGCCTCAGATCTGAAAGCCAGCTGGGTGACTTTGGGCCAATCACTAGGAGACAGTGAGTTCTAGTCCCACCTTAGGCACAAAAGCCAACCGGATGAATTCAGATCAGTCCTTCTCTCTCTCTCTCTCTCTCTCTCTCTCAGCCCAACCCACCTTCCAGGGATGTTGTTGTGGACCAGACAGGAAGAAGGGAAGGTATATCCCATATGTTTGCCGCCTTGAGTTATTTAATAATCAATAACAATAAAGGCGGGATGCCAACGAATAAATAAATCTAAATTTACAAAAGCCAGCCCGGGCTCTTTGTTCTCCAAAACCCGCGGCTGAGAATGCTAGCATACAGCCAATATACCAGGGGTGAGAAAAAAGGATTCGAGAATTTAATGAGCCCCAACTGAGCTAACTCTTGCTAACCGAAGTACAAACAGTTTGCATTAAGTTATTTCAAAGTGCTTATCTCCAGCCGGTAAATGAGATGGAAAATGTGAAGTTGAATGTCCCTTTTTTTTCTTTCTTTTTTTTTTTTTGGCAGAATTACCACCGAAGTACTGCAATTTATCGATTAGCAAGCTCTTGTGGTTCCCCCTGGTTTTTCGGTGGTTTTTTTTTGCGGGGTGGGGGGGGGGTAGGTATTTCTGGCTACTGATCGTCTTAAGGAATGAGTTACTTTTCCAGCGTTCCTGTCCCCAAATCCCCCACCCCAACCCAGTTTACTCCTTTTAATTATCTCCAGCTCAACCGTTTTGGCCCCAGTTCCTTTGCTTTATGTTCCTCCTGCGAGTTTCTTCCTTTGATTTTGTTTTTCCTCAATCAAGAATGGATTGATTCCCTTGCAGCAATGGGACTGTGGGGTATATGGGGGAGGGAGGCTACCTTGCTTTTTTTAAACCGAAGATGGGGAGGGGACAAAAATGCTCAGAAATTATTAAACCGATCTAGCATCGGAGACCATGAAGGCTTGGGAGAGGGGGGACACCTGCTTAACCTTTGAAGCGCCAAAGGGCAGCTGTGCGGAAGCGAGAAAAGAGCCTACTTCTAAGAAACACCCCCCCACACACACAAAAATGCACCTGCCGGGCATCACAATATTCACATCAAACCTTTGGCCGCATTCGCACTGAGACACAGATCCTGCAGTGCACCATCAGGTTGCCAAACTTCCTGCAGGTGCTCTCCGGCTGTTCAAAACTCCAAGTCCCAGAATTGGAGGATTCTGGGAATTTATACCAAGGGTGCGGAATTGGAGTAAGCAGGGGAGTCCAACCGTGGCAACTCTAAGACCTGTGGACTTCAATTCCCAGAATTCCCCAGCTCGAAACGAACCCATCTTAGGTTAACCATTCAATCAATCAATCAATTTATTACAGTCTCAGATCAGAGACCAGAATAAATAAAAATGCTCAATCAATATACAATTGAAAATTCTGGTGTAAAATAATAAATAACTAAAATCCAGTCTGTCAATTTTACACGGTCTAACTCTACTAAAATTACAATCCATTAGGCCAACTTCCTGCAGGTGCTCTCCGGCTGTTCAAAACTCCAAGTCCCAGAATTGGAGGATTCTGGGAATTTATACCAAGGGTGCGGAATTGGAGTAAGCAGAGGAGTTCAACCGTGGCAACTCTAAGACCCGTGGACTTCAATTCCCAGAATTTCCCAGCCAGCCAAGAAGAAGCGTCCAACTTTGGCAGGCTAACAAGTCCATGGGCCGGAAGATGAATAGTTGTCTACCACAACTCTCTGCCCCCTGCCTTTTATCCCCAGAGCTAGGGTGGGGCCTCAGTAGCAGCAGTGGCTCTTCTGTCCCGAGGACCAGCCCATAGATTTCCACTGCTCTCCTCTCCTCTGCCTTCTGTGCATCTGTGCGTCAAGCACTAGGCCCAGCTGTTCCTCCTCTTCCTTATCAGCCACCTCCAGACCTGAGGGCTGTTGAGTGTCCATCTGAGGGCTGAGGGACGGCCTCTATCTCCCTCTCTGCCAGCTCCACTCCCTCTTACCCCTTGGAGCTCCCAGGTTGCCCTGATGCTGATGTTGATTCCCACTCCTCTTCCTACTCTGATTCGGCTGCTGGTGGGGCCTGCGGTAGACAGGCCAAAACACCTGTTTTGGTTGTAAATCAAAGACTACACATCCCAGCATCCCTCATTCTCAGGATTGCCCCCTTGAGGTACGACATCAGGCAGGCCTCAGCAAGACTACACATCCCAGCATCCCTCATTCTCAGGATTGCCCCCTTGAGGTACGACATCAGGCAGGCCTCAGCAAGACTACACATCCCAGCATCCCTCATTCTCAGGATTGCCCCCTTGAGGTACGACATCAGGCAGGCCTCAGCAAGACTACATATCCCAGCATCCCTCATTCTCAGGATTGCCCCCTTGAGGTACGACATCAGGCAGGCCTCAGCAAGACTACATATCCCAGCATCCCTCATTCTCAGGATTGCCCCCTTGAAGTACGACATCAGGCAGGCCTCAGCACCTAGCAAGTCTAAACATCAACTTGTGCTGGGTGGGGCTGCTGGGATTTGTAGTTCGACACCATCCGGAAGCTGCAGATTGCTCATTCCTTCGTCCCTCTCATTTTGGCTTCCAGGGGTGACAGCTCGAAACGAACCCATCTTAGGTTAACCATTCAATCAATCAATCGATGTATTACAGTCTCAGATCAGAGACCAGAATAAATAAAAATGCTCAATCAATATACAATTGAAAATTCTGGCGTAAAATAATAAATAACTAAAATCCAGTCTGTCAATTTTACACGGCCTGACTCTACTAAAATTACAATCCATTAGGCCAACCATTTACATCCACTGCTTGCTCCCCAAACAAGGATAGATAAATTGACTGTCACGTTCAGATCCTGGCCATCCCCGTTCTCCACCACCCCGCAAAGCCAAAATCCAGTTAAATTAAAAATCAACTTTCTCGGTACATGCTGTGCAACTTTGCTCCTGTGGGAACCCTAGAGGGTTTTAAATTATAGCACAGGGGAGGGGAGAGAAAAAAGAAAATTACAACCAGCTTGCATCTGGAGTTTACTGGAGATCGTTGATTTAGCTTCGCTTCCACGCTTAGCCCTCACCAAGAAAACACCACCTCAAAGCTTTGGAAAAAAATTTCCTTCGGCTGGGAGAAGAATCACAGAACATAGAATAACAGGGTTGGAAAGGACCTGGGAGATCATCTAGTCCAACCCCTTGCTCAAACAGGAGAACTTACACCATCCTGGACAAATGGCTGGTCCAGTTTCTTCTTGAAAACCTCCTGTGACGGAGCAGCCACAACTTTTGCAGGCAAGCGGTTGTGAGTACTCCATCCCTGGAGGTTTTTCAAAAAGAGACGGGGGCAGCCATTTGTCTGAAATGGTATTAGGGTCTTCTGCTAGGGGGTTGGACTAGAAGACCTCAAGGTTCCTTCCAACTCTCATTATTATATGATTTAAGTTGTCCCAGTGATTAATTTTTCTCACTGTCAGGAAATGTCTCCTTAGTTTTAGGTTGCTTCTCTTCTTGATTAATTTCCACCCATCGCTTCTTGTCCTGCCCTCAGGTGCTTTGGAGAATAGCTTGACTGCCTCTTCTTTGGGGCAGCCCCTGAGATATTGGAAGACTGCTATCCTGTCTCCCCTAGTCCTTCTTTTCATTAGACCAGACATACCCAGTTCCAGCAACTGTTCATTATATGTTTTATATGTTTCAGCCTCCAGTCCCCTCATCAGCCTAATTGCTCTTCTCTGCATTCTTTCTAGAGTCTCAACATCTTTTTTAGATTGTGGTGAGTAAAACTGGAGGCCTTATTCCAAGTGTGGCCTTACTTAAGGCCTTATAAAGCGACCTTGATGCTCTCTGTCTTTTGATGCAGCCTAGAAGTACATTGGCTTTTTTGGGGCAGCCCAACCCACCTCACAGGATTGTTGTTACGGAGAAAATAGGAGGAGGGAGGCATGTTTGATGCAGCCTTGTGTTATTTCTAAAAAGAATAAAGGCTGGGGAGTCCAACCTAGCTGATGATAGATAGATAGATAGATAGATAGATAGATAGATAGATAGATAGATAGATAGATAGATAGATAGATAGATAGACAGACAGACAGACAGACAGACAGACAGACAGACATAGAATAGGTAGATAGAGGAATGGATGGAAGGTAGAAGGATGGATGGTTAGATGAATGGATGATAGACAGAGAGGAATGGATAGATAGATAGATAGATAGATAGACAGACAGACAGACAGACAGACAGACAGACAGACAGACAGATGATAGATGGATGGATGGATGGATGGATGGACGGACAGACAGACAGACATAGAATAGGTAGATAGAGGAATGGATGGAAGGTAGAAGGATGGATGGTTAGATGAATGGATGATAGACAGAGAGGAATGGATGGATAATAGATAGATAGATAGACATACAGATAGATAGATAGATAGATAGATAGATAGATAGATAGATAGATAGATAAAGATGAAAGATAGATAGATAGATAAAGATGATAGATAGATAGATAGATAGATAGATAGATAGATAGATAGATAGATAGATAGATAGATAGATAGATAGATAGATATGGGAAAACTACTTTGCCTAGCCAATCTCTGTGGGAATATCCGTGGGGGTGAACAGGAACCATCTGCTCTCCAGCAAAATCTGATTCAACAACCTCCCCTGCTTTTTACTGCCTGCTGGCTTCAGAAATGTGCATTTGTGTGTGTGTGTGTGTGTGTGTGTGTTTGTGTGGTGTTGGGGCTTCTGTGTGTGTTTGTGTGTTTGAGGTACCTTTCAAGCCACAGCCACCTGGCAACGGGCTACAGGTAGCTAAGCCATCGGCAGCGGAGGCACAGGCCATACATTGCCTTCTTCAAGAGGCCCCGGAAGGAGGAGGGTGAGCAGAATTTGTGAGTCATCAGAAATCATTTCCTGGGAGAATTAAGCCGAATTGTGGAGGTTTTTCTTTCCCCCACCTCTTCATCGCCAGCCATTTCTCCGGTTATTATTGTTATTGTTGTTGTTATTGTTATTGTTATTGTTGTTGTTGTTGTTGTTGTTATTATTATTATTATTTCTCCTCCACCTCCCTGCAGCATTGCTAATCGCTCTGACGTATTCAGCTCAGATTTCTCCCGCTTTTCAGCTATTTCACAGAAGTAAAAATAGGACAAAAAAGAAAACTTGCTTTGGCTTCGTGACAAAAAATCCACAGGGTATTTGTTGGGTTGCTTAAACCTCCACACACACTTGCCCCCACCCCACCCCCCCCCTTAACACCTGTCGCTGCCCAGAGGAAGAAGAGCAAAATAATCTGAGTTGTGAGTCCATCAAACCGGATGCAAGGCTTTGGCTAGCCAGCATATCAAACCAGGATAGATCTGAGAATAGCAGTTTGGGCGTCGCGTAGCAAGCAAAGTTGGCTTGCCTCGAATCAAGGGGTTTTCAGAGTAGCCAACCCGGCCTGCGTTCGGTCACGAATTTATTCAGCGTAGCTGGAACTGAACCTTGATCCACCCCATTCACACGAAGGTAAGCTCTCCCTCGGGGGCAAGAGATCGTGTGAACACCTATGCTGGATTGCTTCGTATGGAGGTCAGACAGGAAAGCAGACAGTTGTCATTTGCTCAGGGAAAAACAAAACAAACCCAAAGCCAATCCTAGCCCCGGATTATACCTCCTTTCTGACTAGGTAATGCTGGCCTAAAGTTACAAGGCGGTTTAATGCTAGTCGTTGCCATGAGGTGGTTGGCAGGCCATAGAGATTTAAATTAGGTGAGTTTGGGATATTATTTGAAGGGTTCAACTTCAAAAAGAGAGGTAAGTTTGAGATTTTTTATTTTTCTTTTTTGCTTAAGCTGCCCTCTCCCCATCTATGCACTTTTATTAATGCCAAGAAGACACAAACAAATGTTTTAAACTTTATAAATATTGCAAAAATAACCACAGGTCTTAAAACGAGGTAGCCTTTTTCTGATCACTCTGGCGATTAAAACAACATCCTCTGACCTTCCTTAGGGCCAACGGAGTTGCATGCAATCCAAGCAGGGAAAGGGTATAAAGCAGAGTCGGAGGGAACCTTAGAGGTCATCCAGTCCAACCCCTGCTCCGTGCAGGTTTCGACAAACGGGGGCCCGTTCAGCGTCTCCTCCTAAGAAGACTCCCTCGCCCCCATCAAGTGGCTGCTTGTGGGTTTAGGTTTGGAAAAGCTTCCAATGGGAAAAACCCCTTGCCGGATTTTAAAGTGGTCCATGGTTTGGGTCAGGGACTACAAAGTCAATGCTGGTCCTCAGTTCTCTAGGACCTCCCCCCACAAGCTGCATATCTTCAGCAACCCAGAAGAGCCCTTTGCTTCTCTCATCCTCCACGGATCACACCTCCCAAAGGGGGGGGGAGAGGAGTGGGATAGATGTCCTCAGTGTACCCCCCTGCTGCTTCCCTGAGCTGAATCTGGGGCCACCCCAGAGCCTTCTTGCCCCAACCCCGAGAGATCCCGCACGGCTCCTTCCCCCACCACCTCCGGGGAAAGAAGCCAAGGCCAAGAATTTGGAGAAACAGGGAGAGAGGACCCCCCCCCCACACACCCCACAATCTGCTCGGAGCGGGGCAAAAACCTCCTGAGGTCGCAAAGACGGCTCTGCTTTTCCCGGCCAGCCCCAGGGCTATTTGGAGGGGGGTCTCTGGGGACAAATTGGGGTGGGGGGCACGGGCTGGGTGGAGGGTCCAAGCCGATCGAGGAGCGTTTCCCGACCGAGGCAGCGCGCAAAAAACTCACCGCGGTTGTCTCCACCGCTCGGGCAGGAGGCTGGACTACAAGACCTCCCCAGGTCCCTTCCAACTCCAACTGGCTTAACTCTGCCTCCCTTCCTGACGCGCTCAAGGCGGAGTTCACGCGCGCGGGATGCTGACCCGGGTTTAACGGGACCGCACTGCTGCGTTCCGCTCAAGCCGGCTAGCATACACACGACCCGCCACCTCCTCCTCCTCCTCCTCGGGCCAACGGCTTGGTTTTTTTCCCCGCCGCCCTCCAAACACAGCGCCCCGGCGGAGCCCCGGGGCGACTTTTCCCACCAGGGAAAGGCGGTCACGGAGAAACAGCCCCATCCCGCGAGTCAAGGTGTGGGGGGAGGGATCCCGGGGAACGTGAATGGAGAGAGGGGGAGGGGGGTTCAAGCAAGGAGAGACACCGCTTCCTCTGCTTTCTCGTGGGGTGGGGGGTAGAGGGAGGGGATCCAAACGGTCCCTCTTGTGAGCCGCCCGGGGCTTCTGCTTTCTCGTGGGGTGGGGGGGGGTAGAGGGAGGGGATCCAAACGGTCCCTCTTGTGAGCCGCCCGGGGCTTCTGCTTTCTCGTGGGGTGGGGGTAGAGGGAGGGGATCCAAACGGTCCCTCTTGTGAGCTGCCCGGGGCTTCTGCTTTCTCGTGGGGTGGGGTGGGGTGTAGAGGAGGGGATCCAAACGGTCCCTCTTGTGAGCCGCCGGGGCTTCTGCTTTCTCGTGGGTGGGGGTAGAGGGAGGGGATCCAAACGGTCCCTCTTGTGAGCCGCCCGGGCTTCTGCTTTCTCGTGGGGTGGGGGTAGAGGGAGGGATCCAAACGGTCCCTCTTGTGAGCCGCCCGGGGCTTCGTCTCGCTGCTTTGGCGGCGGGAGAGAGAGAGAGCGATTTCCCCTCCCCTCCCCGATCGTGTGAAGTCGCCCCCCTCCCGGACGGAGTTGGGAACCCCTCCGGGGTAAGACGCTTCCCGGGATGGCTGTGGAGCCTGGGCGTTGTAGTCGGCTGTCGGTGGAGCCTGGGCGTTGTAGTCCGACGCCAGGAAAGGGGGTCGCTGGGTTGGGATGGGGGTTTGTAGGAGCCCAGGGAGGGGAGGGGAGGGGGGGGAAGCACTCACCGCTTAGTTGCCGGCGTCCAGGTGCGGGCAGGTAAGCTTTAGCTCCTCCTCCGGGGGAGGGAGGGAGAGGGGGCAGCGGGGCCCATCTCCCCTCGGGTCGGGGTGATGGAGGAGGGGGGAGGGGTCGCGAGCTGCGTAGGGACCCACCGCCAGCCTTGGTCCCCGCGAGGAAGGAGGACGCCGTGGCGGGAGGTGGGGGAGGGCGACAGGGGTCTTCCCGCCTGCCTTCCCCTCTCTCTGCGCCAGCCGGCGGCTGGGGTGGGGGCGGGGAGGGGGTGGAGGGTCTCTCGCCCTCCTCAAGCCAAGCGCCCGCCGCCTTCTTTTCCGGCAACCTGGCGCCCGCGGCTCAGATGCCGCGCGGGGGGAGGGAGGGAGGAGGAGGAGGGCGGTCGGTGGAGCCTCCCCCCCCAGATCTGGGTATTGGGGAGGGGTGGGGGAGAGAAAGGCTTGGAGCCAGAGAGGTAGGCACCACCACGACGAGCTCGCTTTCCCAGCCTTTCTTTGCGGCCCCTCCCTTGTTGCTTTCTTGGGGGGCGGCCTGGGGGTGATGTGGGGGGAGAAAGTCTGTTTGCAATGGTGGCTCTCTAACCGAGGATTGAAAGGAGGAGGGTCAGAGCCGAGGCGCCCCCAGACACCCCCTCCAACCAGACCTCGCTGCCCCTTCCAGGGCTCGCCAAGGGATCCCTGCCCAGCCAGCTGGGATCCAGCAGGGATGGATCCACCCTGGGGAGAGGAAAAACCCCAGGTTTCTTAAAGCAGGGCAGACGTGGGAATGGAGCGTCGGATCCTTTCAAACGCCTCCCCCACCCCACGCCACCCTTTTCCCCCTCCGCCCCCCTCCCGAGTTACACGAGAACCGATTCACACGTTGCTGTCTGTGTGTGTGTGGGGGAAGTCTTAGGAAACCCGCGAAGGTGTGTGTGGGGCGGTGGGGATCAAACGCCTCGCAATCCTGGCCTCCGCGTCGGGAATGGAAGCAGAAAAGGAGGGACAACTTAACTGGCTTGGCTGGCCTACATTGCCAACCGAAGGAGGGAAAGGAGACCACCCAGAAATCCCGCCCGTCGTTTTGGGGAAAGTGGAAAGAAACCCCAGAAAGCAGGGAGGAGGAAGTCACCCATGGGTCTTCCAGAAATGCTTATGAAATGGTGTAGGGTCTCCCGCTTGGGCAGGGGGGGGGTTGGACTAGATGACCTACAAGGTCCCTTCCAACTCTGATTATCTGTTTAATCCGTTTATCCTAGGAGGGATTTTCCTCCCCTCTAATTTAATATAACCCAACATTGGGCTTCATTCAACGGATCCCAGGGCAGGGCTGCAGGTAACCAGGATGGGTTTGAGAGGGCGGGACAGACAGACAGACAGACATTCTGCGGAGAAGTTTGGGCTTCCTCCGTTCTCCCTCCCCAATCCCCCCCACCCCCAGCCTCCCTGTAGCCTCCCTTCTTCCATCCGCCCTGACTTATTAATCCTTCGTCCTGACCTACTTTTCTGCCTGGGCGGCTCAGGGTGACTCAAATCCCCTGTTTGGCTTTCAAGCAGCCTTCCTTCCTTCCTTCCTTTCGAAGCCCCCCAAACAGGGCGCGTCTCTTTCGGAGCCCTTGAGGAAGAATTGAGGAAGGGAAGAGAATCCCACCTGCAGATTTTCCCGGGTTTCTTGAGTTCTGGTGTCAGGGAAGGAAGGTTTGGCGTTGCAGTTAGCAGGCGACAAGCCAGCATCCCTTTGAGATCCAGGGTAGAAGGAATAACCAATAGAAGAGAATATTTATTTATAGCTCAGGGGTTGAACTGTGGGGGTCTTTTGTGGTCTCCGAGCTTGGAGGTTTTATTGGAGATGTTTCATGACCCAGCCAGGGAACAACATCAATGGTGGAAGGGAGTGATGTGGAGAGGAGGAGGGGGAGCAGGAAGAGGAGGAGGAGGAGGAGGAGGAGGAGGAGAAGGAGGAGGAGGAGGAGGAGGAGAGGACTGTGGGGTCCTTGGTAGTCTCTGAGCTTGGAAGTTTTATTGCAAACGTTTTATCACCCAACTAGGCAACAACATCAGTGCTAGAAGGGAGGAGGAGGAGGAGGAGGAGGAGGAGGAGGAGGAGGAGGAGGAGGAGGAGGAGGAGGAGGAGGAGGAGGAGGAGGAGAGACTGTGGGTTCTTGGTAGTCTCTGAGCTTGGAAGTTTTATTGCAAACGTTTTATCACCCAACTAGGCAACAACATCAGTGCTAGAAGGGAGGAGGAGGAGGAGGAGGAGGAGGAGGAGGAGGAGGAGGAGGACTGTGGGGTTCTTGATAGTCTCTGAGCTTGGAAGTTTTATTGCAAACGTTTTATCACCCAACTAGGCAACAACATCAGTGCTAGAAGGGAGGAGGAGGAGGAGGAGGAGGAGGAGGAGGAGGAGGAGGAGGAGGAGGAGGAGGAGGAGGAAGACTGTGGGGTCCTTGTAGTCTCTGAGCTTGGAGGTTTTATTGCAGGTGTTTCATGACCCCACTAGGGAATATCATCAGTGGTAGAAAGTTTGTTCTCCATTTTCCTTGTAGTGCTGATGATGTTCCTTAGTTGGGTCATGAAACATCTCTGCCAGAAGAACCACCAAGCTCAGAGACCACCAAGAAACACAAGGGGGAAAGAGTGGAGCAACATGGTCTTGGGAGATGGGGCAGCTCTGTTCACAAAACCCACTTACTCAAGTCAGTTGGAAGACCTAGCGACTGCATATACCAAATTAAATTTTGTTTTTTCATGGCTGAGCTTGTTGTGTTCTTCTCTGTATGCGTGCTATTTTCAAAAAACTGTGGGGTCCTGGATGCTCTCTGAGCTTGTTGATTTTCTTGCAGACGTTTCATGACCCAACTAGGTAAAATCATCAGTGCAAGAAGGGAGTGTATATAAACAGAGGGAAAATCCCACCCCTTCAAGCACTGATTATGTTCCCTAGCTGGGTAATGAAACGTCTGCAAGAAAAGCAGCAAGCTCAGAGAGCACCAAGGACACCATAGTCTTTCTCCTCCTCCTCCTCCTCCTCCTCCTCCTCCTCCTCCCCCCCCACAAACTTCACACTCTTCTATCATTGATGATGTTCTCTAGCTGGGTAATGAAACGTCTGCAAGAAAAGCGCCAAGCTCAGAGAGCACTGAGGGACTAATAGTTCAACCCTGAGCTACATACCTTCCATCCACGCCTTTCCCAAAAGTTCTCTCTTTGCTCACTTAATTTTCTCTTCCCAAACCTTTCGTGATATTTGGAGAACCAGAACAGCTTGTGTGAGGCTTGTGAGGGAAACCCTGGGAAGGCCAGTCTGGAGCCCTCCTTCTCTGGTTTACCGGTCCAATACGTTTCATCGAAGCGTGAAAAAAAAATCACCACATTCTTCTGTGGGTTTTAGAGAACTCCACCTGGGACCAGCAGTTTCATTTCTGGGATATTCCACACAGGGAAGTTTCCATCACGCTTGGCAGCTTGAAGACATTTCATTGTGAGAGAGGATGTTGGGAATAATGGGCCTTGCAGGTGGGGGAATTTGGGAAAGAAAGAAGGCACCAGGTTTGCAAAAGGCTGCCTAATGATCCATTGATTTTCTTTCAGCAGAAGTTTTAGTCAGAGGAGCCAGCTCCGGCGGCCCAGCTCCATTTCACGATTTTAAATCTCCAGCGAGTCAGACTTCCTCTTATCTGGGGTTTGCAACGTTTCAAAGTTGGCGTGGGTGAAGGTAACAAGGGGAGGGAAAACGTGACAATGCAAGCCGCAAAACAAAGCGTTTGTAAAATCCTTCTTTCTCGACAAGATGCTACTGATGCATGCAGGTTTTTCAGGAGCTCATTTGCAGCTTATATATATGACGTGCGTTGTGTTATGAGTTTGTCCTGGCTTCATGTAGTGCAACATGTTCTCTCTTGACAATTCAGATGGTTGTTTTGTTTTTTTCCCCTTCTTCCCCTGAATGTTCTTGTCTGGCGGATGGGTCAAAAATTTGACTGAAATGACAAAGGCAAAAAAACAAAAAAAACCCAACTTGGGTGAAAGAGAGGCTCACGCCAATTTGGCTTTGTGCTGGGGGTTTGCACCCCAAAAATGGATCATGGGGTCGGTTTGGTGCGAGCAGAGTGTCACTTTTGCAAAATAAAATAAAATAAATAAACCCTGCGTGAAAAAACAGAGAGGTGTGATGAAGCTTGTTATTGTGTCTGGCTTGGCTAAACCAGGTTTCAGCTCAGCTGTGTGGGTGGCCCGGGTGTTAATGCAGCTTTTCGCTCTTAACTGCAAGGTGGGTGGGATTGGTGAGGCTTCTGGAAGTTTCTTTGCTGTGGCAGGAGGGCAAATAAGGGGACTTGGTGACTGCATCCTTTGGAGGGGGCTGGGAGCAGCTCCTGTTGGAGATGAATAGGAGAGAAGCAATTTGATTCCAGCCTGAGAGCGAGAGAAGGGAGTTTTCACTTGTTAATGGAAAGGAACTGGGATGTGTGTTTATGGGATCCAAGAGAAATGTTCCCCTTTTCGGTCTGGTTTGAAGAACTGATGCTATTGAAAAGGGGGAGAGGGAGGGAGGAAGGAGAGAGGAAGGGAAGGAGGGAGGAAGAAAAGGATAGAAAGAAGGGAGGGAGGAGAGAGGAAGGGAAGGAAGGAGGAAGAAAAAAGAAAAGAGAAAGAAGGAGGGAGGGAGAGGGAGGAAGGAGAGAGGAAGGGAAGGAGGGAGGAAGAAAAGGATAGAAAGAAGGGAGGGAGGAGAGAGGAAGGGAAGGAAGGAGGAAGAAAAAAGAAAAGAGAAAGAAGGAGGGAGGGAGAGGGAGGAAGGAGAGAGGAAGGGAAGGAGGAGGAGACGAGCCAAATTTTCAAAACTTTTTGACATACAGGTAAGCCTAGAATCATCTAATTTCCTGGGAAGGAGATGCCGTCGACAGGGAACCCTTCTAGATGACCCTGATTGACAGACGGGCCCCCAGGGCGTGCCCTTCCTGTCACATCCTATTGGAAAGGGAGACCCAATAAAGACAAGCATGAAAATAGCCTGCCCTTTTTAAAAATAAATTTCTCCCATCTTGGAGAAACTCTTCACGTACAAGTCTGGAGAGCGAGCTGCCTTGGCGGCAGGTAAATTGGTCATTAATAACAAAATGTAATGGGCAAATTAAACTTAATGGCGAAATTAAACGTAATGGGCAAATTAAAAGGTAGCTTTTCAAAACGGACCCAAACTCTTGTCTTGCCGGTTCCTTTTCCTTCCCATTTCATTTTCCACCTGATTGGTGAAGGCGCGAATAAAGCTATTCGGACGGGACCTCTATGGAGTGGAGAGCTGCTCTCTGGATGGGGAGCCACTGGGAGAGACTGGGAGCGTTTGAAATGTGGATTTACAGGCGGCTGTGATGCAGAAGTTGGGTTGACGATACCAGAAATGAGGAGGGGAATCAGCTGCCTGGGAAAGCCAAGGGAAACCATCAAAACCATAAAAAAGGAAAAAAGTTAGAATATTTCAGACGGGATGTGACACCTGGAAAAATATGGCATATTCCACTTAATCCTCCAGGGAAAGATGGAAAGCGAACAAGGTCCGGGCAGAATAAGAACATCATGGCTTCCAAATCTAAGGGACAGGTTTGGATAAAGCTCAGCAACCCTTTTTCGTGAGGCTGTTGATAAAAATAGGATGGCCAACAACTTGATGGCCAACGTCCAATGACGGATATGGAGGGAGGAGGAGGAGGAATGGAGGGAGGAAGAGCAAGAAGAGGAAGAGGAGACGAGGAAGAGGAAGAGGAGGAGGAAGAGGAGGAGGGGAAGGAGAAGAAGAGGAGGAAGAGGAGGAGGGGAAGGAGAAGAAGAGGAGGAGGAAGAGAGGAAGAAGAAGAAGGAGAGGGAGAGGAGGAGGAGGAAGAAGAGGAAGAGAAGAAGAGAGGAGGAGGAGAGGAAGAGGAAGAGGAAGAGGAAGAGGAAGAGGAGAAGGAAGAAGAAGAATAGGAAGAGGAAGAAGAGGAAGAGGAAGAGGAAGAGGAAGAGGAAGAGGAAGAAAGAAGAAGAAGAAGAAGAAGAAGAAGAAGAAGAAGAAGAAGAAGAAGAAGAAGAAGAAGAGCAGCAGAAAAGAACAACAACAACAACAACAACAACAACAACAACAACAACAACAACAACAACAACAACTCATGGCTAGGCTGGATTCCGAAGATCGGTTCTTTGGTCTCCGGGGCAGGATTTTCACACCTGTCCCATCCAAGAACAGTGGCTAATTTATGGCAGGGCCATTACATCCTGTCTTTACTGAAAGAAACAGGCCTTGACGTGGGTTATAAATCACCGGAGAACAGGTCCCGGGTGGAATACAAACACTCAGTAGCAGGAAATGTGTGCGGGCGCCTCCAGCGATGTGTAATAATGGAGGTTGAGGGCAGGCAGGTAAGAGAACCGGATACGTTCCGACAACCATCCTTGCCACGATGTTAAAGGTTGTCACAAGCATCTCCCTGTTCCAGCTGAGAAATGCAAGTGTTCTGCCTCATTCAGACAACCCCTGAGAAGCAGATAACCCTGTTTAAAGGTTCTGGGGGTGTTTCTACCCCCTCAAGAGGACTAGAAACCTGTCTGTCACGACAGAGGCCACGAGCGAGAAGTTTTCTGCTGTCCTGGATCAGTGTTTATCTTATTTTGCCAACGCCTAGGTGACAAGCAGCAATTTTTTTGTGAACACACCTAGTCCTCGACTTACCACAGTTCATTTAGTGCCCATCAGAGGTGGTCTTCAGCAGGTTCTGACCAGTTTTGGAGAACCGGTAGCGGAAATTTTGAGCAGTTCGAAGAACCTGCAAATCCCACCTCTGACTGGAGATTTTACAGCATCCTTCCCCTGCCACGACCACAGAACCAGTAGTAAAAAAAATTGAATCCCATCACTGGTGCCCGTTCAAAGTTACAACAGCACTGCAAAAAGTAACTTTTCGCACTTACAACCATTGTAGCATCCTCCCGGGTCAAAAAGGGAGGGAAAGGAATCAAGGAGAGAAACAACCTGGAATTAAGGAGAAACTTCCCAGCAGTGAAGGACAATTAATCGGTGGAACGGCTTGCCACCGGAAGTTCTGGGTGCTTTGCAGAATTTAACAGGTTAACAGAGTTGGAAGGGACCTTGTAGGTCATCTAGTCCAACCCCCGCTCAAGCAGGAGGCCCTACACCATATCTGACAGATGGCAGTCCAGTCTCTTCTTGGAAGTCTCCAGGGATGAAGCTTCCACAACTTCCAAAGGCAACTTCTGTTCCATGGGTTGATTGTTTCTCACTGTCAGAAAGTTTCTCCTTATTTCCAGGTTGAATCTCTCCTTGTTCAGTTTCCATCCATTATTCCTTGTCTGGCCTTCAGGTGTTTTAGAAAATAGCTTGACCCCCTTCGTCCTCTCTGTGGCAGCTCCTCAAATATTGGAAGGCTGCTATCCTGTCTCCCTGGCCAGTTGGATCTAACAGAATAACAGAGTTGGAAGGACCTTGTAGGTCATCTAGTCCAGGATCCCAACCTTTTCCGCGTTCCGGCGTCAGCTGGATTCCGCGTCAGCTGGCGCCGCCATCTTTTGCGAAAATCACTTCCGGTGCGTCACGGAAGTGATTTTCGTCAAATAGCAGAGCTTTTGAAAATGGCTTTCTCCGGAAAGCTCACCCGCTGGCGCCGCCATCTTTTAAAAATTGCTTTTTACCAAAAAGATGGCGGCGCCCAGCAACATAAGGCTTGTTCCGCGCCCGGTCCCGCGGACCGGCGGTGGGGACCCCTGATCCCAAGCTCAAGCAGGAGGCCCTACACCATATCTGACAGATGGCAGTCCAGTCTCTTCTTGGAAGTCTCCAGGGATGAAGCTTCCACAACTTCTGAAGGCAACTTCTGTTCCTTTGGTTGACTGTTCTCACTGTCAGTAAACTTTTTCCTTATTTCCAGGTTGAATCTCTCCTTGTTCAGTTTCCATCCATTGTTCCTTGTCTGGCCTTCAGGTGCTTTGGAAAATAGCCTGCCCCCCTCTTCTCTGGGGCAGCCCCTCAGATATTGGAAGGATCTGACTTATTTTCAATTTCAAGGAAATCCTGGAAGCCTTGTCCCTCCGTTGGGTATGTCTATCTCTTGAAAAGAAGGACCAGGGAAGACATGACAGCAGCAGGGGTGGGATTCAAATTTTTTAACAACCGGTTCTGTGGATGTGGCTTAGTTGGTGGGCGTGGCCTGGTGGTCATGTGACCGGGTGGACATGGCTTGGTGGTCATGTTATTGGCCAACTCGATATCACTCACGTCGAGGCACGCATCTCCTCGCCTGGCCTCTCATGACTGTGGGGATGCTGCAACAGTCGTAAGTGTGAAAAACGGTCATAAGTCACTTTTTTCCGTGCCATTGTAACTTTGAATGGTCACTCCACACAAGCAAAGTACCAGCAAAGGAGGGGAAAAAAACTCCAGAGATGTTCCTGAGACAGGAAGTCTAGTCCTGCCAAGAATGTAATAAGAGTTAGGTAGTTTCTGTAAGCAACACCAGAATGTTTCCTTCCTGCCTTCCTTACAGGATTAGACCAATAATTTCTTCTAACAACCGGTTCTCCAAACTGCTTAGAATTAAAACAACCGGTTCTAGCGAATAGGTGCGAACTGGTAGAAACCCACCCCTGGATAGCAGTATCCTTTGATAGGAGCTTCTTGATGGCCTATCACCTGGGAAAAAAAACTGCTTTGTTTTCCCCATTCACCTGTGGAAAAAACGGAAAAAGTCCACAACTTTTCTTTAGGATGTGTGGGAGAAATGAAGATCGGTAGCAGGGACGATCTGACCTTAAATTTTTTTTTTTTTTTTCCTTTTTGACTTCCCCAACCGAGGCAGGAAAAAAAAAAAGAAAAAAGAAAAAAATCGATGCAAAATCCAATCTTCCCAATTAGGTTTTTGACATGCAAACGCAGCGCCCCCTGGAGGCTCTGCCGGGGAGCAACGGGGTCCATCCTGGAAGAGATTGTGCGGCAATTAAAGGGAGTAATTTTGGAAGATGCTGCTGGAAAAAATTTGTGCTGACACCCCTGTCTGTGTTGTGCCTCTGCGGCAGCTGGGCTACCAAAGCAGTAGCGTCTGTGTGTGTGTGTGTGTGTGTGTGTGTGTCATCCAGAAAATTGGAGAGTCATCACAACATGGGGACCGTTTAAAGTTTAGAATGGCTGCGCCGTGTTCGTTTCAAGGAATGAAAGAGCCCGCGAGTTCCAGAGGGCCAAATCTAGGGATCGTTTTGAGGCTGGGTGCAAACTTTGGAGACAAGGGAGTCATAGGCCGGGGAAGGGCAGGTACTGTACCTGGGACAGGTGTGCTGCTGAGTCAGTGTGTCCCCCTGCCTTTGGCCGGCTTCTAAAGGTGAAGGAAGGGCCTATCTGGCTGCGGTTTGGATGAGGAGACAGGGACCCTCAAACAAAATCGAGGGTCGTGGAAGAGAATGGGAAGTGGGGAAAAAGGATGGATGGTCCTGGGAGATGGTGGAGATGTTGTGTTATGTGTGGTGGTTGAGGCATCAGGCCAGAAACTGGGAGGCTGGGAGTTCTAGTTCTGCCTTAGGCTTGAACGCCAGCTGGGTGACTTTGGATTAATCACCAGGAGATTGTGACTTGTAGTTCCATTTCAGATATGAAAGCTGACTGGGTGACTTTGGGCCAATCACCAGGAGACTGGGAGTTCTAGTCCTGCCTTAGGCATGAACACTTGGTGACTTCGGGCCAATCACCAGGAGACCGGGAGTTCTAGTCCTGCCTTAGCCATGAAAATTAGCTGGATGTCTTTGGGCCAATCACCAGGACACTGGGAGTTCTAGTCCCACCTTAGGCATGACATCTACTTGGTTGACTTTGGACCAATCACCAGGAGACTGGGAATTTTAGTCCCGCTTTAGGTATGAAAGCTAGTTGGTGACTTTGGGCCAATCTCCAGGAGACTGGGAGTTCTAGTCCTGCCTTAGGCATCAAAGCCAACTGGATGACTTTGGACCAATCACCAGGAGACTGGGAGTTCTAGTCCCGCCTTAGGCATGAAAGCTCGTTGGTGACTTTGGGCCAATCACCATGAGACTGGGAGTTCTAGTCCCGCCTTAGGCATCAAAGCCAGCTGGATGACTTTGGGCCAGTCATCAGAAGACTAGGAGTTCTAGTCCCGCCTTAGACATGAAAGCTATTTGGTTGACTTGGGGCCAATCACCAGGAGGTGGTGAGTTCTAGTCCTGTCCTAGGCATCAAAGTTGGCTGGGTGACTTTGGACCAACCACATTCTCTCAGCCCTAGAAAGGAGGCAATGACAAACCACTTCTAAAAAAAAAAACTGTTAAGAAAACCTCAGGGATTTGTCCAGGCAGCCTCCAAGAATTAGAGACGATTCAACAGAAGAAAATGAAGGTGGGGGGAGAGGGGGAAAATGAAGAAGAAATAACAGTTTGCCAAGAAAATAGCATTAATTCCTCAGGAGTTGAGCCTGACTCAATAATTTTACCTCTATTGTTTTAAACACAAAAGGCTCTTCCTGGGCATTCATAATATCAGTTACGGAATGGAGGTTTGAGTAGGCTCAAGATATATTTTCTATCTCCCCATCAACGCAGAATGTGAGCTAGGCACCAAGCACTGTGTGGCATTTGGAAATGCGACTACAGGATCAAAATAAAACTGGGCTTAATCTTCCTCAGGGTAGTTATTTTGATCAAGTTCCTAGGCCTCATTGCTGCGGGGGAAACCCAGCATGCATCTTTCTCATCAGCTGAGGACAGTTCAGAAATACTGGTTTTAAAAATCCATTGGCATAAACCCCATTTTGTTTTCACTTCTTTCTTTCCTGACAGTTCATTTCTCTGGCAAGAAAAGAAAGTTCAGCTTTACAGCTTTGCAAATGGGGCCTTTCTGCTTGTCTGTTCCCCAAAATAATAATAATAATAATAATAAAAACACCCATTCTTATCTGAAACTCTGCAATGAAAGTTCACAAAACACAAATATTGTACATTCTCACTACCCAGAACAGTATTTCTCAACCTTATCAACTTGAAGAGGACTTCAACTCCCAGAATTCCCTAGCCAGCTATGGCCAAAGGAGAATTGAAGTTGATTTGAATCAGAGTGGCATGTGCTACCATTTTAAAGCTTGCTGGCTAGGGAATTCTGGGAGTTGAAGTCCACCTCTTTTCAAGTTGCCGAGTTGAGAAACACTGAGGTAAAAACTTGAAAATATGAGTTGAAAACTCAGAAGCTTCCTCTTCTTTACAAACGCCTTGTAAAATCCAGCAAGGTTTGGCCGCCAACCAGGGGACAGAACAGAACAGAATAACAGAGTTGGAAGGAACCTTGGAGGCCATCTAGTCCAACCCACTACTCAGGCAGGAGACCCCATATCATTTCAGACAAATGACTGTCCAGTCTCTTCTTAAAAAACCTCCAATGTTGGAGCATTCACAAGTTCTGGTGGCAGGCTGTTCCACTGCTTAATTGTTCTCCCTGTTAGGAAGTTTCTCCTTAATTCCAAGTTGCTTCTCTCCTGGATTCGTTTCCATCCGTTGCTTCTTGTCCTGCCTTTAGGTGCTCTGGAGCATCTCTCTCTTCTTTGTGGCAGCCCCTGACATTTAATTAGGATGAGTTTACCAATTAAAAAATGTAGTTAACAAAACCCATAAGCCCAGTTTTCAAAATGAGAGCAGAATGGGGTCACAGCCAAGGGCTTAACGTAACATTAACAGAGGGATACAATCGAGATCAAGGGAGGTGCTAATACCACTCTATAAAGCCTTAGTAAGGCCACACCTAGAGTAGTGCATCCAGTTTTGATC